>NW_026002896.1:0-2223 GCF_001458135.2 Marmota marmota marmota | reverse complement strand
TTTTTTTTTTTTTTTTTTGGTACTGGGGATTGAACTCAGGAGCACTCGACCACTGAGCCACATCCCCAGCCCTATTTTGTATTTTATTTAAAGACAGGGTCTCACTGAGTTGCTTAGCGCCTCACCTGTTGCTGAGGCTAGGATTGGTAAGTTTTAACAAACACATATTCTTGGGTAACCACCTTCCAATAAAGATATTAAACATATCTGTCATCCCCTAGAACTGCCCCCATGCCCCTCGGCAATCAACCCTACCCCATCCTGGCTCAGGCAATCACTTATCTGTGTTTCTGACATTTATATTGGTATAGATTGATTATCTGGAACAAAGTATTTGCAAATTTTGGCAAGTAACATCCTCTGGGAAGGCCTAAAGATAAAACTGATTTTTACATGTTTCAATGATAGGGGTAAAAGGAATATTTGGTGACACATAAAATGTTTATTACCCTAAAATTGCAGTGTCCAAACATAATAATTTGATTGCAATATGACTACACTCAATAATTTATGTGTCATCTTTGCCTGTTTTGTTGTGACAATGGCAAAATTGAGTGGTTGTAACAAAGTCCATATGTCCTACAAAGCCTAAAATATTTACTATGTGGTTCTTCACAAGAAATAGAATCATGTAGCATGCAGTGTTTTGGATCTGATGACTTTGTTAGGTGTAAGTTTTTAAAATTTCTCTATGTTGTTGCATGTAATGGCAATTTGGGCTTTTATTGCTGAGTAGTACTCTATGATAGGAATAGACCAAAAATGTATTAACTCATTGACATGCTGATATACATTTGAGTAATTTCTAGTTTGGGATCTTACGCATTAACCTGTGTTGCCATTCTTAGACAACTGTTTTTGTGTTCATATGTTTAATTTCTCTTACAGACGTCCCAGAGCAAACTTGCTGGGCTCTGAAGAAGAGCATGGCTAATGTTATCAAATAATGGCTTCAGTCACTCCATACCTGTGACATTTCCTATATTGGCAAAAAAAAAAAAATTTTAAATTATATTCTGAAGAATTCAAAAAGCAGGTATGTTTAAGCAAAAACACATAATGTAATTTTAGTTAGCTTCTTGAGTAATTTGCATTGTTCTAAATATTTTTAACATTTTCATTTAACATTTTTTAACAGAATAACTTATATTGTGTATATGTATGGCATACAACATAATTTTATGGGATATATACAGATGGTATAAATGTTTCTATGCTAAGCAAATTAACATATCCATCACTATTACTTATGCTTACATTTTTACCTCTCTCTCTTGTTTCAGAAAATGATATTTTCCTTAGATTTACAACCCTTTAATAATGAGTAAAACTTCTTTAACTATTAGGCTATACAAACATGGACCATGGGCCACACTTGACTCCGGAGCCTGGGGAACAGTCTTTGAAATAAAACATAATGTTTTTCATAATTGAACAATGCTCAGAGGTTTCCATATTGTTTCCTTTAAAACAGTGATCAAGCACAAGTCAATTGCGGATGGTAAGGACTCAATTTCAAAGAAAGTATTCTAAGCTGTAGAAGACTCTCTCTTAAATTTAAAGGGGATAGAAAACCAGCATTGTCCTGGAACCAGGTCCTGCCAGCTAGAAGAAGTGATTATTATGTGTTCCAGAATCTTGCAACTTATCATTATACCACTGGTAACTCAAGAAAGACTGTGGTGGAGTATTTTCACCATGGAAATTCCAGAGAGGGGTCTATCATCAGGCCATAGGTAACAATATCTGCATGCATAGACTCATGGTACAAGAACAAATAAAAAGCAAATCCAGACATCTTGGGCTTAAAACAAGAGACTCTGAGAGACAACCTGTCACACTTCTTTCCCTTAATATGCATCATCTATATTTCTTCTCACCTATATCCTCATTCAAAATTTAGAAATTCTGGACAAAAGTTTAGAAATCTCATCAGTTTCTAACTCTCCCTCAGAAGGCCCAGGAAACTGAAGTCCTCGCACATCTGAGTGTTTTCTCTTGCAACACAAATGCACATCCTAATTTCTCGTCTATATAATGAGAATGACTCTCCCATGAATTCAGAAATTAGTATTTCTCTCTCATTGTGTCTTTAACAATTCAGATGACAGCTTTTATCTGATTTTTAATTTTGACAATTATGTTGGATCAAGGGTCAGCATGTTATATATATATATATATATATATATATATATATATATATATATATATATATATATATAT
>NW_026002895.1:0-2223 GCF_001458135.2 Marmota marmota marmota | reverse complement strand
TATATATATATATATATATATATATATATATATATATATATATATAATTGTATCCAACAAATATTAAGAGATTTCATGTCATGTGGGTTTCTTCTGAGTATGAAAAGTTTCATTGGAAAAAATCAGAAATAAATCTATTGCAATAAAGAGAATGTGATACAAGGACTTGGAAACAAATTATAGAACAAAATGAAACAAATATAGTATAGGACTGAATACACAAATTATGTTAAACTCTATGAATTTCTACTGGAAAAAGCCCACATATTACATGATTTTCTTCATCATGGTTTTAAGGCAGAAAGATCAATATGCTATAAGATACAGGATATAAACTATGTTGTTGGATACTGGAAAGGAATCAAGATTCTAGGGATGAAAAACCTATCACAGTTGATTCAGGGGAATTGGGGAAATTGTAACAATAGTAGAGATGATTAGGTCAGAAGGAGCAAACCACTTCAAAAGATGAGATTCAATGCCTTTCATACATGGAGGTTATTGAATTATAACAGAAGCTTGAATTAGATAAAGAATAAAATGGATTTAATCCCTTTTTTGATAAGTATATGTATTTACACCCTGTGATGGGGTAGAAAATTAAACAAAAACCATTAAGAAACTTGGAGTATCTTTCTGCTGATTGGTTGGTAGTGGGTGTCTAAATTAAGTCATATGTTGCTCTTGAGAAAGAGGGTGTGAGAAGAGACCCTAGTAAGGTATGAGATAGACAAGATGTCCTATTTGTCTTAGAGTGACATCTGAGCATTAATAAGGACACACTACCCTGACTTGCCATACTTGTTCATAAAAATCAATTATAAAACATTCATCTTTCACTTTAAGATTTTATTTCCTATTAAAATTTAAAATGTTATTAATAGAAATATTTTTTAACCTGATCTTTTATTTCTTATGTGGAGCTGATGAATTTATCATTTTTCCTAAATAAAAATAAAGGAAAGGAATGTTAGGTCATACAGAAACTCCAATAAGAAGAAACTAATGCAAAAAAGAGGAAGCTTGGAACACATCATTCATTATTTTAACTGAGATCAACCCTTCATGCCACACCTTGTACATACCTGGGACATACAACTCTGAAACAAGGTGTGGCCAGGTGTTCCAGGATAAGTCCAGACAGAGACCTTCCTGAACCTCTCTCAAAGTTAGTTCCCCAAAACATTGCGTTTAAGCCAAATTATCTAAAAGGATAGGTTTAATTCACCATGTGGGAATGTTCAGCTTTCCCACTTTCTCATCAATTGACTACAGAAGCCTGAATGGGAAAAAAAATGTTCTGTATAATCTCTGGGTGTGTCAGAGCAGCAGGCTGGAGGCAGTGTGGGAAAGTTAAGAAGAAGGGTGCATGTTATTTGATTGTTTGTATCCAGGTAGTTAATCCCTTTCTTTGAAATAAGTTAAAATGATTTGACAGCTATAATAAATAACAGGTTTAGTCTTAGAATTAAAAAAAAAATAGATGAAAGCACATTTTCTATTTTCCTGCTTTAATATAGAGGTATCTAATGTTTATCCTTTATTTTCATCTCCATGTGTGCAGTGGGGAGAAGTTGGCATTCATAAGTAAAGCAACAAAGATTTTTTAAAGGTCTCTGTCTTGTTATGGGTTACAGAATCATTGTGCAGAGAGGCAGAGACCTTCAGAGTCTTGACCTTCAGTGGTTGCTCAGAATTCTCTGAGGCAGGATAATAGCTTCCTCATTGCATCCAACACTTACATCTTTGCAGTAGGACCATTCTGGAGAAGTTAAAGGAAGATGCATAAGGATGATTAGGTTGCTGGGAGCATGTAGTATGAAACTCTGTATTTCATTAATTTTGACAAAGTATTTCAATTATCCACATCAATTGTATTCAAAACTATCATTTATTCTGTTATTGTAAAGATTCAAATATAAAACTGCACTGTCTCTAAAACCATGCAGCTTTATACAGATGACAGTATAATTATGTAATATATGGAATTTAGCATTTATAATTAAAAATATATATTTTTATAATGAAAATACAGTTTGTGATTGGTGTCAGTAAAAATAGCAAAGAAATCAAAAAATCCTCTTCTTTGAAAAAGCAAAGATAACACTGTCAAAAATTGCTAGCATTATACATGTATGATATATAATTATGTGTAGAAAAAATATATGTAGAAATATATATGTATATATATATATACATATATATCATGATATACATATATAT
>NW_026002894.1:0-2223 GCF_001458135.2 Marmota marmota marmota | reverse complement strand
CCCCGTCCTGCCTGGGACCCTCCTCCTCGCCTCATTCTCACCACAGGACTCACTGGAGCCCCTCTGAGCTCTTCCCTGGTCCTCAGGGTCCCCTCTGCTCCTCTCCCTGGTCCTTCACCCTCTCTGTGCTCTGGGAGGTCAGGACTGTGTCTGAGTCACCTTGGAGCAAAGTTCAGCTGAGCCGAGATCTCAGGGTTGGTGGGGAGACTGGTCCCTGGTTCAGGGTTCCCCTGCCCTGTGTGCTCTGTGGGGTCTGGACCTTGGACCATGGAGCTATGACCCCTGGAGAGGAGGTTCAGTAATTCCTCAACTGAGTACCCAGGGCCGGGGTGAGGGGTGGTGTGGGGTGCCTGATGGTCAGGAGCAGAAAGGTGACAGTTCTGGCCACCCCCTGCACCTCTCTAGCCAGTTCCCCTTGGGTGTCCTCGTCAGTTCAGTCTCATTAGCTAATCATTGTGTAGCCAGAGACCCCCGCACCAGTGCCTCACACACCAGGTAAGAGGTGCAGTGCTCCAGTGGGGTCCTACCAGTGGTTCCCATAATCATCTACTTTGTAGAAATATAAATCTATGCAGCCTAGTAACCATAACAACACGTAAAACCCCACCAGCTGAATGACATTAAGAATGTGGATATAATATGTATATTCTTATACAGTAATAATCAGATAATTGAATTATATAATTAGGGATAAATATTTAGATATTTATATAATTGTAGATATGTGTAACCACACACACACACACATATACACATATATCGAAGCAAGAGAAATTGGTGTGCAATTAGGAAGTCAAGAAGTGAAATTTAGATCTGATTTTGTTTGACATAAATTTCATCAGTTAATCACAAGAGATTTAAAAACCATCGAACGGGAGAGAATCCTAAGTTAATATGAAATAAAATTAATATACCAAGCTAACAGCCTCCTATACTTAATTACTATTTAGAAAATAAGGACTGACCTTATAAATTCCTAAGATAGTCAAACAATTCTGAAAATCACCTATGAATGGACCCCTTTTCAACTTCACAATATTTCTCATGTTCCTTCATAAACGTCTATGCCAAGTGTCTTGGGAAAGAGGACTTGGTCGTGGGAAGAAGGTATTCCCCACGATTAATGCAGGAATATAATCTAGACCCAGGGAAATTGGAGTAGAATTTCTTTATTTTTAAGCTATAAATCCAAATATCTCAAGCTAAATTTTCAGCTTCAAAAGTTTTAGAAACGGAGAGAAAACAGAGTGGAGAGAGTTCTGCTGCAGAGGGTGACGTTGGAGTGGCCCTCCTTAGTCTCAGGTGTGCCCTGAGGCCACCAGGTGATCCCTGAGGAGCCCAGTGGCCTCCCTGCCTGGGACACCGTGTCCTGTGGGGGCTCCAGCCTCACCCCCACCACACCCCACTGTGGCCTGAGCAGCCTCCGCGGTGACCTGAGCGGGCCCAGGGACCCTGCAGGTGGGGTGAGGGCTGCATCTTGCGGGCTCAGAAATGAGAAATAGGAGCTGCTCAGAGGACCCCCCGCTGGCTGCTGGCCCCACCACGGGCCCTGTTTCCCGGAGGTCCCTGCCCACCTGCTGGAGGCGAGGGGTCATGCAGAGCTGTGTGTAGCGGTGGCTCAGAGTAAAATCTGAGTGATTTTGTGTGACCCACGGAGGGGAGGTTCTCAACCAGGAGAGTTGGATAAATCTTTGTTGTTTCCAAAATGCTGTGTCTCTGCTTTCCAAGCCCAGCCCTGGGCAGCTGAGGACGGCCCTGCTCCCCACCTTGGTGCTTCCATCCTCACAGACACAGTCACTGAGAGAAGCGCTGCGGGCCCAGAGAGGGCTGCCCAGGACCTGCTCCAGGACCCGCTGCCCAGGAGCCCAGAGGCCAGGAAGCAGGATGGGTGCTCAGGTCAGGCAGCTCCCCTGTTCAGATGGGGAGCCCAGGGCTGGGGGGAAAGGCCTTCCCAGAGAGGAGAAGTGGGAGGGACAGAATCCGTCCCTGTAGGTGCCCCCGCCCAGCAGGGGCTGAGCGCACAGCCCTCACGGAGGATTGTGCCTGGGAGTGGATCCTGAAGCTCTGATCTTAAACACGGCGGCTGGGCTGTCAGCTGCCCCCTCCTTGCACAGGAGGAAAGTGTCCATCTTGACACGTGACTGACACAGCAGGGTCACGTTCTCCCCTGAGGACACTGTGGGACCAGGCTGCACCGAGAGGGAGGGTGTGACAGGGAGCTGT
>NW_026002893.1:0-8302 GCF_001458135.2 Marmota marmota marmota | reverse complement strand
AAACATAACACTTACCCTATTGGTAACCCTAGGCCTAAACCTAACTCAAAGCCTAATCCTAACCATAACCCTAGCCCTAATCTTAACTCTAACTGTGTCCATTACCCTAAACATAAACCTTACCCTAATGCTAACCCTAGGCCTAACCCTAACCCTATCATTAACTCCAACCATGTCAATTACCCTAAACCTAACCTGAACCCTAAACCTAACCCTATCATTACCCTAACCCTAACCCTAATGCTAATTTGAGCTCTAACCATAAACTCAAACCTAAACCAAAACTTAATTCTGACCCTGACACTAATAATACCCCTAGCTCTAAACCCGACTTTTACTCTAAACCTAACCCTTACACTAGACCTAGCCATAAACCTAACTCTAAAACTATCCCTAACTGTAACCCTAGACCTGACATTAGCCCTAGCTATAAACTTAGCCTTAACCCTAACACAAATTCTAGCCCTTATTTTAGCCCTAAACATAGCCTTAATAATAACCCTAACCCTATCCCTAGGCCTAAACCTAACACTAACCCTAGCCATAATATTAGCCCTAATTTAGCCATATCCCTAACCCTAACCCTAACTCTAGCCCTAAGATTAAGTCTAACTCTCACCCTAACCCTAAACCTAGTTCTAATCCTATCCCTTACCAGAAACCTAATTCTTGCCCTAACCCTATCCCTTTCCTTAGCCCTAGCCCTAACCCTAGATATAACCCTAATTCTAAATCTAACCCTAAGCCTAAGCCTAAAATTAAACCTAACACCATCCCTAACCTTAGCCCTAATGCTAATCCTAAAATTAGCCCTAACTCTAGCCCTAGCCCTAATACAAAACCAAGCCATAGCTCTAAACCTTAACCTTAACCTAAGCCAAATCTTAACCATACACCTAGCACCTAACACTAGCCCTAATTCTAGTTTTAAGTCGAATCCTAAAAGTAACCCTGAACCTGACTCTGACTCTAACACTAAACCTAGTTCTAAATGTCACTCTGACCCTAAGCCTAAATCTAACACTAGACCTAGCCCTAACCCGAAAACTAGCCTTAATTATAAAAATAATACTTAAATTAGCCATAACCCTAACAATAGCCCTAACTTACCCCAAAACCTAGTCCTAATCCAAGCCCTAACCCAAGCTTTAACCCTATCCCTAACCCTAACCCTAACCCTAGCACTAATCATAACCATAACCCTAGCCCTAAACCTAGCTCTAACTGTATCCATTACCCTAAACATAACCCTAAACCTGATGCTAACCCTAGGCCTAAACCTAACCCTATCCATAATCCTAACCCTAACCATTACCCTAAACCTAACCTAAAACATAAACCTAAACCTAGCATTACCCTAACCCTAAACCTAATGCTAATTCAACTCCTAACTTTAAACCTTAACCTATCCCAAACACTAATTGTGACCCAGACCCTAATAACACCCTTAGTTCTAAACCTGACCCTAACCCTAAACCTAACACGTACACTAGATGTAGCCATAAACCTAACCCTAAAACTATCTTTAACCATAATGCTAGACCTGAAATTGGCCCTATCCCTAATCCTATACCTAGCCTTAATCCTAATCCAAATTTTAATCTGAGCTCTAAGCCTAATTCTAACACTCGCCCTAGCCCTAAACCTACCTATAACCTCATCCCTTACCCTAAACCTAACCATAACCCTAAACCTAACCATAAGCTTAAACCTAACCCTAAACCTAGCCCTAACCCTAGGCCTAACACTAAAACTAAGCCGAGCGCTAATCCTAGGCCTAATTTAGTCCTATCCTAACCCTAATCCTAGCCAAAAGACTAACCCTAACCCTAACCCTAGACCTAGACCTAGTTCTATTCTTATCCCTAGCCCTTAGCCTAGATCTAAACCTAATTTTAAATCTAAACCTAACTCTAAATTTAACTGTAATCATAAGCCTTAACTAAACCCAAACATTAGCCTTAACCATAACACTAATCTTAACATTTGCCCTACCTCTAGCCCTAGGCATAAAATAAAACTAAACCATAGCCCTAACTCTAACCCTTAACCTAAATAAAACCCTAACCTTACACCTAGCCCTAACCCTCACTCCAATAATAACCCTGACCTTGACACTGGCCCTAACAATAATTCTAGCACTTAAAATCACCCTAACCTTAAATTAACCCTAACACTAGACATAGCATTAATCGTAAGCCTAGAACTAGCCTTAATCATAACCCTAGTTCATACATTAGTCATTGTCCACACCCTAGCCCTAACCCTAACACAAATCCTACCCCTAATCTGAGCCTTAACCCTAGCTTTAATCCTACTGTTAACCCTAACACTAGCCCTAAACCTAACCCTGACCCTAGCCCTAACCCTAGCTCTAATCGTTTTCCTTACCCTAAGTCAAACCCTAACCCGAATTCTAACCCTGGTTCTAACCCTAATCCTTATCCTAACTTAAACTCTAATTTATTACTAGCCCTCATTCTAGCTCTAAACCTGACCCTGACCCTAACAATAACCCTAGGCCTAAACCTGACCCTAACCCTAAACCAAACCCTAACACTAGCCCTACCAGTAAACATGTATCTATACCTAAACCTAACACTAGACCTAGACCCAAAGCTAATCCTAAATATAGCTATAACTCTAGCCCTAGACCTAAAACAAAAACCTAGCCATAGCTCTAACAATAAACCTGAACCTGAACCAAACACTAACACTACGTCTAGACCTAATGCTAGTCCTATATCTGGCTCTAACCCTAACACAAACCCAAACACAGACCCTAAGCTTAACACTAAACCTAGCTCTAAACCTGACCCTAACCCAAAATCTAGACCTAAAACTAGACCTAGCCATAACCCTTACCCGAAAACTAGCTCTAAACATAACCCTAGCTTTTACATTACACATTGTCCTAACCATAGCCCTAAACATAACACAAAACCTAACCCTAATCCTAGGCCTAAACTTAGCCCTAAACATAACCCTAAACCTAGTCCTAGCCCTAACTCTAAACCTAACCTTTGCCTTAGACCTAACTCTAGCTCAAAGTCTAACCCTTACCCTAAACATAACCCTAGCCCTATCCTAAACCCTAAATCTAACCCTAGCTCTAATCCCGACCTTAATCTTAGCCTGAACTTTAGCTCTAACCCTGTCCATTACCCTAACAATAACCCTAATTATAACCCTATACCTATCACTAAACTAAACCCTAACCATAAACGTAACCCTAGAACCAAACCTAAACCGAACTATCACCATAACCCTAACCCTAGCTGAAACATTAAGCATAACAGTAAACCTAACCCATAACTAGTCCTAACCCATACCCTAACCCTAACCCAAACCCTAAATCTAACATTATCCATTATCCTAACCCTAACATTAATGAAAACATTAGCCATAAACTTAACCCTAAACCAAACCCTAAACATCAACATAACCCTAGACCTAAATGAAACCTAACCCTCACCCTAGCTCTAATCCTAGCTCAAGCACTAACACTTACTCTAACCTAAACTTAACCCTAGCCCTAATCCAAACATTTACCCTAACCCTAACACTTACCCTAAACCAAACCCTACCCTATCCCTAAACCTAACCCTAATCCTGACTTAATCCAAACCACAACCTAGCCATAACTCTAGCTCTAAACCTTTCCATTACACTAAACATAACCCTAACCCTAATGCTAATTCTAACCCTATTGCTAAACCTAACGCATCCATTACATGAAACCTTAACTGAAACCTAAACCTAGCCCTAGCCATTACCCTAATCCTAAACATAACCCTAATGCTAATCCAAGCCCTAACCCTAAACTTTAATCTAAATAAAATGCTAACACTGACCCTAATCCTAATGACATCCCTAGCTCTAAACCTGGCCCTTACCTCGCCTTAGACCTAATGCTAGCTCAAATTCTAGCCCTTACACAAGACCTCACCATAACCTAACCCTAAAACTATCCCTAACTGTAACCCTAGAACTGACATTAACACTAGCCCTCATCCTAGCCTTATACCTAGGCTTAATCCTAACCCAAACCCTAATCCTAGCCCTAATCTTAATTCTAACTCTCACCTAGTTTTAAAGCTAGCTATAAGCCTACAAATTCCCCTAAATTTGACCCTAACCCCAATTCTAACCCTAACCTTAGCCCTACACCTAGGCCTAACCCTAAAACTAACCATAGTCCCAATCCTAGCCCTAATTTAGTCTTAACCCTAACCTTGACCCTAAGCTTAGTCCTAAGACTAACTCTAACTCTCCTACTAGCCATATTCCTAGTTCTAAACCTATTCTTTACCATAACCCTAACTCTAGCCCTAATCCTAGCAATAGCTCTAACCCTAGATCTAACCCTAACTCTAAATCTAACCCTAACCCTAAGCCTAAACCTCTAACACTAACCCTAACCCTAACTCTAATCCAAAATCTAGCACTAACCCTAGCCCTAGCTCTAAAACTAAACCTAGCCATGGCCCTATACCTAAACCTTAACTTAAATCAAACCCTAACACTACACATAGCCCTAACTTTAGCCCTAATTCTAGACCTAACCCTAACTCTAAAACACACCCTAACCCTGACTTTGACCCTAATACTAACCCAAGCTCTAAACATCACCCTAACCCTAAACCTATGCTTTGCAAGCTTCAGTGTAGGACTACATTCACAATGGACAAACCAGACAGTGCCCACAGTGAACTGATTGAGTGTGTAAAGTTTTCAGCAGCTAACACCAACCCTGTTTGTTATCCAGCTGCATTTCCAATTACCCATATAGGACAAAATGAAGTGAAATCTCAAAACACAAACTGTTCCTGATAGCAAACCTTGAACTGAGAAGGACCAAACCTGGGGAACATAGTAAAGATAGGTAAAAGATGAATACTGCCTGGTATCAAAGAAATTTGAGCAAAAGTAACTCTAACACTAATTCTAAAACTAGACTTAAACCTGACCCTAACCCTAACCCTAACCTGTTTAGAGAACCTTTGATCATAGAAGTCCCATAGAAGAGGGAGGGTATCATAGAAATCTGACTAAATGATTAGGCAAGCTAACATATGAATACTGCCCAGTATCAAAAAATTCTGACAAGATAATTGTGGGTAGTGTTTCAGTACATATCTATTTTCCCTGTTTTTTTTCCTAAAGTGCTCTTGGATAATGTTCTTTTGCATGCCACAGCTTTGGAACACTTTCACTAGGAAGAAGCCAGAGTACCCAAAGATAACTGATTGAGTGTGTGAAATTTCAAGCAGGTAGCACCAACCCTGTTTGATTACCAGCTCCATTTCCATTTACCCATATAGATCAACTTGAAGTGAAACTTTAAAATACAAAATATTCCTGACAGTGAATAATTGAACCTAGAAGGCCCAAAACAGGGAAACATAATAAGGCTAGGTAAAAGAGAAATCCTGCAGAGTATCAAAGAAATTTGAACAAAACTAACTCTAACCCTAACATTAGTTCTAAACCTAGTCCTAACCCTAACCCTAAATCTAAACCTATTCTGTTGAAAGAGCTTTGATCATACAAGTCCCAAACTTGGGGAGCCCAGTGCAATAAGCTAACAGATGAATCCTGCACATATCAAACAAATCTGACCTAATAATTGGGGAGGCAGTTAAGGACACGCATATTTCCCTGTTTCTTTTTCCTAAAGTACTCTATAAAGTTGTTTTTGAATGCTTCTGCTTAGGTCTACTTTCATAAGGTAGAAACCACAGAGTTCCCACAGAGAACTGATTGAGTGTGTGAAGTTTCAAGCAGCTAGCACCAACATTTTTTTGATTTCCAGCTTCATTTCCATTTACCCATATAGGTTAAAATGAAGTGAAACCTTAAAATACAAACTGTTCCTGACAGTGAATCTTTAATCAAGAAGGCCCCAAACTGGCAAACATAGTAAGGCTAGGTAAAAGTTGAATCCTGCCCAGTATAAAAGAAATTTGAACAACACTAACTCTAACCCTAACATTTGCTCTAACACTATCCCCAATCATAACCATAAAACTAACCATAACCTGTAAGATCAAACCTAAGTTTGATCTTAGAAGTCTCAAACTTGTGGAGATTAGTGGAGCAAGCTAACACATAAATCATGTGCAGTATCAAAGAATTCTGACCCAATGATTGGGGAAGACTGTTCAGTACATGCATATTTTCCTGTTGTCTCCTAAAGTGTTCTTGGATAAAGTTGATTTTGCATGCTTCAGCTTTGGGATACTTTCACAAGGAAGAAATCAGAGAGTTCCCACAGAGAACTGATTGAGTGTGTGAAGTTTCAAGCAGCTAGCAGCAATGCTGTTTGATTTTGAGCTTCATTTCCATTTACCCATAAAGGTCAAAATGAAATAAACCCTTAAAATATAAACTGTCCTTGACAGTGAACAAGTGAACAGAGAAGGCTCAAAACAGGGAACATAACAAGGGTAAGGAAAAGATGAATACTGCACAGTGTCAAATATATTTGAATAAATCTAACTGTAACTCTAATGCTAGACTTGACTCTATCTTTAATCCTAACCCTAAGATCTTTAGAGAAACTATTATCATAGAATCCCAAAATTGAGGATCCTAGTGGGGTAAGCTAACAGATGAATCACGTGCAGTATCAAAGAAATATGACCACATAATTGGGGGAGGTAGTTCAGTATATGCATATTTTCCTATTGTCTCCTACAGTGGTCTAGGATAAATTATTTTTGCATGCTTCAGCTGAGGTCTACATTCATGAGAAGCAAATCAGAGAGTGCCCACAGAGAACTAATTGAGTGTGTGAAGTTTCAACAAGCGGGCACCAATTCTGTTTGAGTTCAACCTTCATTTCGATAACCCATATACGTCAAAATGAAAAAAAAATCCTAAAATACAAACTGTTACTGATAGTGAACCATTGAAGCAAGAAGGCCCAAACTCGGGGAAAATAGTAGGGGTAGATAAATGAGAAATCCTGCCAAGAATCAAATGAATTTGATCAAAACTAACTCTAACTCTAACAGTAGATCTAACTCTAGCCCTAACCCTAATTCTAACTTCAGAGATAAAGCTGTTTCTTTCTACTTCAGCTTATTGCTATTTTGACAGGAAACAAACCAAAGAATGCTCACTGAGAAATGATTGAGTGTGTGAAATTTCAAGCAACTAGCTTAAACTGTATTTGATGTCCAGCTTCATTTCCATTCACCCCTATAAGGCAAAATTAAGAGAAACATGAAAATTGAAACTGTTCCTGAGAGCAAACAACTCTTTTACTTTAAACATTTACAGTATAATAAAATTTGGAAAACAATGAATCCTGGTCAGTATCATAGAAATTTGAAAAACAACAACAACAACAAAAAACTAACTCTAACCCTAACAGTAGGTCTAACACTAGTCCTAACAATAACCTTAAACCTAACCCTAATCTGTTTATTGAACCTTTGATCATAGAAGTTTCAAAATCGGGGTGTCTACTGGGGCAAGCTTACAGAAGAATCATGCACATTTTCAAAGAAATATGACAAAATAATTGGGTGAGGTGTTTCCCTGTTTTTTTTTCCTAAAGTGATCTCAAATAAATTTGTTTTGCATGCTTCAGCTTAGGACTAATTTCGCAAGGAACAAAGCAGAGAGTGCTCACAGAGAACTGATTGAGTGTGTGAAGTTTTAAGCAGCTAGCACCAACCTTCTTTGATTTCCAGCTCCATTTCCATTTACTCATATAGGTCAAAATGAAGTGAAACCTTAAAATAAAAACTGAAGTCCTGACAGTGAACCTTGAACTGAGAAGGACTGAACATAGGGAGCTTAGTAAGGTTAGGTAAAAGATGAATCTTGCCTGGTATCAAAGAAATTTGAACAAAACTGTCTCTATTCCTAACACTAGTTTTAAACCTAGCCTTAAACATAACCCTAACACTAACCCTATCCTCTTTAGAGAACCTTTGATCATAGAAGTACCAAACTTGAGGAACGTAGAAGGGAAAGTTAACAGTTGAATCCTGCCCTATCAAATAATCTGACAAAATAATTGGGGGAGGTTTTTCAGTGCATGCCTATTTCCCCTGTTTTTTTTTTTTTTTCCTAAAGTGCTGTCTGATAAAGGTTTTTTTTTTGCATGCCTCAGCTTTGAGCCCTAACTCTAACCCTACCCCTACCCCAGCCCTAAGACTAATTCTAACACTCATCCTAGCCCTATTTCTATTTCTAACCCTATCTGTTACCGTAACCCTCACACAAACCCTAAACATACCCTAACTCTATTCATGGCCCTAACCCTAGATCTAACCATAATTCTAAA
>NW_026002892.1:0-2223 GCF_001458135.2 Marmota marmota marmota | reverse complement strand
TATATATATATATATATATATATATATATATATATATATATAGCCTCTAGAGCTTTGCTATTGTGAATCGTGCAGCAAGGAATGTGGAGTGCAGATCACTCTTTGAAACACTGATTTCTTTTCCTTTGAACATGTATCCAGAAGTCGAATTGGTGGGCTACTTTTAGTCCTGTTTTTAGTTTTTGGAGGAACTTCTGTACTCTTTTCCATAGATCTGTACTGTACTTGCCTCCTATCTTCTTTCCTCTATCCATTCTAACAGGTGTGTGACAATTATCTCTTTGTGGTTTTGACTTGCATTTCCCTGGTAATTAATGAGATTGAGCACCTTCTTATATACCTGGTGGCCATTTAGGTTCTTTGCTCATTTAAAATTTTTTTCTATTAAGTTCCTTGTGTATTTGAATATTAACCCCTTATCAGACACATGGCTTGCAAATATTTTCTCCCATTCTGTATGTTGTCTTTTCCATTTTGTTGACTCTTTCTTTTGTTGTGCAGAAGATTTTTTAAAATTTGATGTAGTCTCAGTTATTTATTTGTGCTTTTTATTTTTGTTTGCCTGTGCTTTTGGGTCATATACAAAACAAACAAACAAGAACAATAAAACTATTGCAAAGAGTTTCAGGTCTTATATATAAGACTTTAATTAATATGAGTTTAATTTTGTGTATCATGTAAGATAAGGGTTCAATTTCATTCTCTTGCATGTGGATATTCGGTTTCCCCAACACATTTACTGAAGAGATTATCTTATCCCCATTGTGTATCCCTGACACCTTTGTCAAATATTAGTTGACAGCATTATGTAGGGTTATTTATGGGCTCTTTGCTCTGTTCTATTGGTCTATTTACCTGTTTTATATGACAGTAATATTGTTTTGATCAGAGCAGATTTGCAATGTATTGTCAAATCAGGATATGTGATGCTTGCCTCCATATTTTCTTCTTACTCAAGATTACGTTGGCTATTCAGGGCCTTTTGTAGTCTCGTATGAACTTTAGGATTATTTTTTCTATTTTCATGAGAAATGCCATTAGAATTTAATGGAAATTGCATTGAATCTGCATATCATTTTAGGTGGTATGGACATTTTTAACTATATTTATTCTTTCAATCCATGAACATGGAATATCTTCCCATTTACTTGTGTCTTCCTTAATGTCTTTTATTAACTTCTTGTTAAAGTTTATTCCAAATTATTTTATTCTTTTTGATTATACCATAAGTGGAATTGTCTTCTTAATTTTTCCAGATAATTTTTTATTAATGTGTAGAAACATGAATGCATTTTTATATTGATTTTGAATCCTGAAACTTTGTTGAATTTGCTTATTAGTTAAATCGATTTTTGGAAGAGTCATTTGCATGACAGAGGCAATTTAACTTATTTCTTTCCAATTTAGATACATTTTATTTGTTTATTTTCTCATTTAATTGCTCTGACTAGACTTCCAGTACTATATTGAAGAAAAATCATGAGCGCAGGCATCCTTATTTTGTCCCTAATCTTAGAGAAAAAGCTTTCAACTTTTCACCAATGAGAACAATGTTAGCTGTGGGCTCATCCTATATAGACTTTATTATATTCTGGTACATTCTTTCTATACCTAATTTGTTGAAATATCATCATGATCATGATCATCATCATCATGGAAGGATGCTAAATTTGAACAAATCCTTTTCCTGCATCCATTGAGATTATTATATGATTTTAATCCTTTGTTTTGTCTTATATCACATTTATGTATGACTTGTATATGCTGATCCATCCTTGCATCCAGATATAAAGCCCACTTGGTTATGGTAGATGATCCTGTTAATGTGCTGTTGAATTTAGTTGCATAGAATTTTGTTGTGGATTTGTTGCATTTGTGTTCATCAGGGATATTGGTTTGCTGTTTTCTTTCTTTGTAGTGTCCTTATCTGACTTTTGTATAAGAATAATGTTGGTCTCATAAAATGAGTTTGGAAGTGTTCCTTCCTCTATTATTTTGTGCAGAGCTTGAGAATGGTTGCCATTGATTTTTGTTTAAATGGCTGGTGAAGAATTCACCCATAAAAACTGTCCTGAGCTTTTCTTTGCTGGGAGGTTTTCAATTACTGCTTTAATCTCCTTACTTATTATTTGTCTACTCAGATTTTCCTATTTCTTTATGATTCAGCCCCTACTAGAATATATATATATATATATATATATATATATATATATATATATATAT
>NW_026002891.1:0-2224 GCF_001458135.2 Marmota marmota marmota | reverse complement strand
TACCAGTACCATGCTGGTCACTTTCTATTTAGCTCATACATATCATGAAAATATTTCTGTCAAGTAAAATTTTTATATATTTGCTTGACAACAACTTCCCAGTGGAGTTGCTCATATTCATACAAAGCAAGACAGTGAGTAGCCCAATTTGGAGAAAAAGAGCTAGAAAATGTGTTGAAATTCAGTTATGTCTTTCATTGGTTTAGTAATATTTAAATATCTAATGTAGAATATTTACAGAACATGGGACTTTCCCTTTCCGGCATTCCGAGGATTATGGAACTTTCTTGAAGACTCTCAAGGCCTGTATCTTGACCTAGAGCACCCTTAGCAAATAGTATACCAATCAGTACCTTGCAAGAGAAAGTCATTTTGAAAGAAATGAGAGAATTTGAAGAAATATGTCTTTTATGGGTCCCCATTGCCAACCAAATTAAATGGAACCTCTTCACTCTGATTATAAGTTCTGTTTTGTCCAGTCTTTCCTCCCCAATTCTCTAGCTATACACTCTGTGTTTCCTGCCTCTGTTCTTTTTCTGAAAATGGTTCTCTTCCTGGAATATTTTTCCCTATCGTCCCCATCCCTTTTTTTAAGCTCATGGAAATCCTGTTTTCTAAGATCCTCTCAATTCCTCAATTCCACTTCCTCCAAGAAGCCTCTTCTAGACCTCCCTGTCCCATTGCCTCACCTCCTTACCGGTGCCATTTCCACAACCTGGCCTTTTTCTTTGTGTTTTACCTGTGCATTTAACTTGGTCCCTCCTTAGAAGTGTGGATGTCTGTTTGCCCCTTCTAAGCAGGAGGCTGTTTGAAGGCAGTGACACCACGCTATTATACTGCATGTTTGCACTCTGTTCCTTCTGTGTAAAGAACCCCTTTGCTCATAATGGTGACTAGTACATATTGGGTATATGATGGCTAAGAATATGAACCACATGTGTTTCTACTAGTGTTAACTTAAGTCTTACTTTTTCAATTTTTACTATTTCAGAATGTTGACAGACAAATTCTGAGATGTAACCCAAGGCCTGGGAAGGTAAGGATAGTTTTTGCAAGTAGATGAAGAAAAAAAGTGAAAATCAGGTTTGGAGAGTTTAAGATAAATACTTTTGCTTGATTTAGAAAATGATTTTTCTACTCGAGGATTTTACATTTGAAGTAATATTTGTTTTTATCTATTTAGGATATTTTATTTTGTATATTCTAGGACATTCTGAAAATTTAAATACATTCTTAAAATGGGTCATTGGGCCTGTCTACTTTATGTTACAGATGGTTATCTATGATCTCCATGGAAGTGAATATAAACACGAGATCTACTGTAATGTTCCTGATGCTACAGCATGGTCTTTTCCCAATGGAGTATTGATAAAAGTTGTAAGAGGCTGGTAAGAAATCTCAATGATTTATAGCATATTTTCTGAAATTAAGCATGCCTTCTTGTATTTGTATTTCTTGTAAAAGTTATATTCCTTTTCCTCTAGTATTAGACATAGTTCTTTTTATTTGCTATGGCAGAAAATACAGGGTGCTTTTAGTACTTAAAGCCAGCAGTCACCAATACTTAATACAGTATTGGGAGTATTAGTAGGATAGAATTGGCACAGTGAGTTGAATGCTTCAGTCGAATGAAGCAGAGTTTTGAAAATGAGTTCAGAATTTGTGGGATGCTAAGGAATGCGAAGGTCACATAGTTAGAGTTATTAGTATAGCTGAAATGCTCAAGAAGTGAGGAATTCCTTATATGGTCCAAAACTGGTGGAAAACCTCAATTTGTTATTATGAACCATGTCCCATAGACATGCTGGAGTCAGAATTTCTTTGTCCAGAGTTTGGGCTGGTATTCATGTTTTAAGAAGTATAGTGTATTGTTGTCTTTACTTAACAAAATGTAACCCATCTCGTGATTATCCATCAAAAGAAAAATTAGACTAGAAGTGTAACTTGAAATTGTTAAATTATCTTTTCTTTTTCTTTTTTTAATTTTTTTAATTATAATTATATATGACAGCAGAATTCATTACAATTCATATCACACATATAGAGTACAAATTTTTCATATCTCTGGTTGTACACAGAGTAGAATCACACCATTCATGTCTTCATACATGTACTTAGGGTAATGATGTCCATCTCATTCCACTGTCTTTTCTGCCCCCATGTCCCCTCCCCTCCCCACCCCCCCTTTGCTCTATCTAAAGTTCATCTAATCCACCCATACTTC
>NW_026002890.1:0-2224 GCF_001458135.2 Marmota marmota marmota | reverse complement strand
AGCCCGCCCTGTGCTTGAGCCCCGCCCCCTGCCCAAACTCCGCCCCCTTCCCAGGCGCCTGCGTCCTGCGGACAGGCATCCTCCGCTGCCACCGCTTGTGGGCGTCCCAGCGTCCAGTGAGCGGTTGGGACCCTGGTCGCCCCGGGTCTGTTGGCATCAGCGACGCTTCCTTGAATCTAAAGTCATTTCCAAGTTTGGGGGCCAGACTTGTCCGGTGGCATGAAGCAGCAGCGGCCTTCTCTTTGCTTAGTGTCGCAGCATCTGGAACTGAGACGCCCTCCCGTCAGCTCACCGAGCCCAGCCGTGGGGGGCAGCAGCCCGCGTGACGCAGGGGCGGGTTCGCAGAAGCCTCAGCGGCCCTCGGGACACTGTCATTCGTCGGTCTCCTGATGGAGGACCCAGCCTGTGCCTTGGAGCTGAGCGCCGTGTTTGGTGACCAGCCAGAAGTGGACACTCCAAAGTCCACCTCGGAGCCAAGGCCCTGACAAGGTCTGATTTAGTGGGGGCGAGGGGCCTGGCTGGGCTGGGCCTCCCCTGGCCTCCGTCCCTCCGTCTCTGATGGGCATAGGCTGGTCTCCTGGAACGACCCTGGCTCCCCACGAGTCCTTGTACCAGTTTCCAGGGCTTCTCTCCCCCAGCCTCCTTGGGAGATAGGCTGGGGCTTGGGCTCAGGGTCAGGATGGCCAAGCCCAGGGTTGGTCCCACAGTTCCCTGCACGACTGGGACCCGCGTGTCTAGGTCAGGGACTGCAGGGCCCCTTGACAAATGTGAGAAAGTCCTCGCCCTTTCCCCAGGAGAATGCACATGACTGTTTCACATGGTCGGGCCCCAGACAAAGACCCCCCCTTCCAGAAGCACTGGTGACCTGGGCAGACCTGGGGAGGGGTGACCTCGGGGGGTGGCCTTCCTGGCCATTCTGCAGGGGAGGCTGGAACATGGGGCCCTTGTCCTTGTGGGAGGGTAGCCAGGAGGAATGTCTGGGGAAGCGTGTCTGCTGATGTGTTTGTGAGAGTCTCTCTCTGAAGAGAAAAGAGAAAGGAAATAAATTGATTTTAATACTCCTCTTCTGACATATGCACTCCCAAATAACTGTGCAAAGACAGAGTTCCAGCCAGATGAGATTATTCCTTTGCAGTGATCAGCAGGGCGACAGGGAAGCACGGGACTTTGTTTTGCATGACTCTGGGTGTATATTTTCTGGTTTACTACGTCTAGAGAGATTTATTTTAAACAAAAGTGAGTTGGTGTGCATATGGGTGGCACGCGATCACAGTGACCTTTTAGTCTTTCAGTACGACTTTTTTTTTTTTTCGTTATAAAACAAATGCAGAAACCGGGTGCAGTACACACGCCTGTCATCCCAGCGGCTTGGAGGCTGAGGCAGGAGGATCGTGAGTTCGAGGCCAGCCTCAGCAACTTAGTGAGACCTTGTATCTCAATAAAATATTAAAAAGGGGCTGAGAATGTGGCTTAGTGGTTAAGTGCCCCTGAGTTCAATTCCTGTTATTAAAAAAAAAACAAAAAAAACCCACAAAACTAATGCAGAACTATTTTGCAAAATTTGGATAATAAGCAAAACTATAGGAAACTCATCCTCCTGTGGTTGACGTGGTCGCAGTTATTACATTTCATGCCATTTTATGCTATTATTTAAATCCAATGTTATATCTCTAGAATTCCCCCCCACACCATTGATGACTTTCTGTCACTGTCATTTCTGTGCTACTGCACGGGAGGCCGGAGGAGAAGTAGAGGCCAGACCTCCCTGCCTCCAGGTATTCTGTTGTACGAACAGACAGTTCATCTAAGTACCAAGGAGTTTGGAAAATATGAACCTAAGAGAAACCTGTGTTCAAAATCTGTACCTGTATTCCCTGGCTTTGGGTGGCCCTGGGAGCTGAGATCTCCTTATCTATAAGATGGGGACAAAGTGACAGATACCTTGTCCAGATTCCTTACAAGAACCTCTTACTGGTGAGAGGCACATACAGATATTTAACAAGTAGTAGCTGCCATTATTAATGGTGGTAGAGGTGGTAGGGTTTGTGGCACTGGGGATGGAACCCAGGGCCCCCCGACCCCTGAGCCCCATCCCCAGCCCTTTTTGTACTTTATTTAGAGACAGGGTCTCACTGAGTGCTTAGGGCCTTGCTAAATTGCTGAGGCTGGCCTCCACCTTGCGATCCTCCTGCCTCAGCCTCCTGTTGGGATAACAGGCCCAGAG
>NW_026002889.1:0-2224 GCF_001458135.2 Marmota marmota marmota | reverse complement strand
CAGTATGTAGATCGAAGCCAACTTTTTCTTCTATCAGACGCCGTGTCTCTGATTTGATATCAAGCTCCTTCACAGTCTTATTAGGAAGGAAGAAAGATACTAGGTGCTATAAAAAACAAATGCTTACCACTCTTGAGGACATTTGCATTTGTTTCAGTTACTATTGAAGCATAACACATCTCCCCTAAACTTACTAGCTTAACACCATAACAAATTATTTTATTTCTTGTATTAGTGAGGAATTAGAAAGGGCTTGGTTGGCAGTTCTGGCCCCAGATCTGTTTGTAGTCAGAATGAGCTGGAGTACCTTGGGGGCTTGCCAGGAATTTCTCTCTTCACAGTATCTGTTTTCTCTATGTCATTTCTATTCCTCTGCTGGTCTGGACTTCCTTACACTATGGAAGCCTCTTGGTGGTCACAGTCTTCAAGAGAAAATGTTCCAGTTAACAAGACTGAAGCTGTATTACCTTCTGCGAGCCACACTCAGTGTCACTTTCACCTTCTTTTGTTTACAAGGAAGTCACAAGTTGACCCAGATGCAAGAGAATCGGAGCAATATCATTATCTCAATGGGAACATATCATTGACATACTGTGGAAAATACACGTGTGATGGGAGATAGTGCTGTGTCCATCTTTGGAATGTGTAGACTGCTATACTTGTTCCCCAAGTTAGGAAATTTCAATTCTTCTAGGCTCAAAGTGTATAATTGAGCATACTGCATTCAATCCTTCTTGTGGGAAGCTGCCTTTAAAAATAAAATCAGTCCTTGTTCTGCTTTCATAGAGGACATAAAACTTTCTATGTGATTCTTAAAAATCTGCCAAAAATAGGTCTCCAGATTTTCCCTTGGCAATGCCCAGAGAATAGATGTTATGGTAAAGAAAGAGCATTAGAATGATATTTATATGCTCTGATGTTCTCTTCTTTCCTCGCTGCTATCTTTGACTACTAAGTCTCCATTTAACTTTCTGTAAAATGTAAATGCTATTTCTCCTGAGCACCCCACATTTTTACTATGGAGAGAAAATGAGGTTGTTGGGTGAAAACACTATAAATCTAAAAAATATCACATAAAAATAAAGTATTGCTGTTGTTCTTTTGAGAAATTTTAATGTTGTACAGCTCAAAGGGATGGGGAGCTCTTCCTAATATCTTAAATGTGTTAATCTGTCACAGCTCTCTGTACTGAACCAACTTGAAATTTGTTGTGCTCATTTCTTTTTGGTAAAATGGTAACAGAACCACATACAGAGGTTTAGGTATGTTGTCACTGTCATTTCTCCAGCATTGCTGTCATATAATTTGATCTGTATTCTGTATATCACATAAGCTTTTTGCTTAGCTAGCAAACAGTTCTGAGCTTCTAGTGTTATCACTTGAGAATCCCTAAATCATTTTCCTGATCATTGCATTGCACTGCTACGACTTAATGTGGACACTCTGTTTTGGTTCACTGTCTCTCTACTTACTCTTTTACATTTGTCTGTATTATACTGCATTCTCAGTTTATTAGCCTAGTCACCATGAAGAAACAATCCATCTGAAACACGCCATTGTATTTTTTCCTTGTGTGCTGTGTATATACCATTTAAAACTAATAAAAATCTATGTACCTTAGAGGAGGTTATGAATATTTTATTGGTCATACTTCAGGGTCAGACTAACAATTCCAAACAGGTCAAGTAATGTTCAAGATACCAGGCCAATGAGCAGAGCTTCCAGGAGGAAAGGAAGCCAATATTTTCCAACAGAAAGCTTTGATGAGACCTAGTTCACTCCATAAACTTGTACCACATTTCTTAGTGGCCTAGGGCTCATAAGTTTAGAACTCTCATTTTATCTTTGTTTAAATATCCATGTTATAATCTCCTTTAAAAACATTTCCCTGAAAAGGAATACCACCTGTTGAAACTTAGACTGTTTATGTCAGGAAACCAATTAGCTTGGACCACTATTAAGAAATTTGCTTAAAAATTAGATGAAAACTTACAATGAAAAGTAAGGTCAATTAACCTCTGGCTTAATTTTTTAAATTTATTTTTAAAAAATGACAGAGGAATGCATTATAATTCTTATTACACATATACAGCACAATTTTTCATATCTCTGGTTGTATATAAAGTATATTGACACCAATTCGTGTCTTCATACATGTACTTTGGATAATGATGTCCATCACATTCCACCATCCTTGCTAATCCCTTGCCCCCTCCCTTTCCCT
>NW_026002888.1:0-2224 GCF_001458135.2 Marmota marmota marmota | reverse complement strand
ATGGAACTGGGTGTTTTCAGGATTTCAGTCCCAGATAAAGTGTTTTTGGTTTCTTTGCATTATGGTGGGGGAGGGGGTTGCTGGGGATTGAACTCAGGGCCACTTGAGCACTGAGTTTAGTGAGACCTTATCTCAAAATAAAAATAAAAAGGGATAGGGATGTATGTGGTCAGTGGTTAAGACCCCCTGAGTTCAATCCTGGGTACCGGAAAAAAAAAGAGGGGGGGGGGACTGGGGACAGGGCTCAGTTGTTACCTGCCCCAGGATTTCATCCTTGGTGTGTGTGTAGGGGGTGGCTAATGAAAAATGGTGCTAACTCCAAATACTTATGAGAATGTGGAGAAACTGCATTATTCATACACTGCTGGTAGGAACATAAAATGATACAGCCACGCTGGATAAATACTTTGCCAGTTATTTTCAAATCTAAAAATAGACTTGCCATATGATCCTATGATCTGACAATTGCACTTTTGGAATTTATCCCAGAGAAATAAAGACTTATTTTCACACAGGAACTTGTATATGAGTATTCACAGCAGCTTTATTCATAATAATAACAAATTGGAAACTATCCAAATGCCCTTCAGTGGGTGGATGGATAAGTAAACCACTCAGCGGTAAAAACAATGAAAAAATTAAGAATGAATTATTGATACATGCAACAACTTAAATGGATCTCGAGGGCATTGAATTGAGTGGAGGGAAAAAAAGCCAATCTGAAGAACTCATGCATGATTTTATTTATGTAATATTCATGAAATAGAATAACTATAGAGATAGAGAAGAGATTCATGGTTGCCTATGGGAGAGGAGATTGGTGTGACTATGGATGAGTAATTTGAAGGGGTCTGTGGTGATTGTACAGTTGAGTATGTTGTTTGCTCTGGTGGTTGTTCAGGTCTACACATGTGATAAGAGTTGCATAGAAACACACCAAATGCATGCATAATTGTTGAAATCTGAATAAGCTGTATGGGTTCAGTTTTTTGGTTTAGATAGTGTTGCATAGTTTGGTTAATTGTTTTGTTTTTAATTTTTTTTGTAGTTGTGGATGGACAGCATGTTTTTATTTTGTTTGTTTGTTTTTATGCAGTGTTAAGGATCAAACCCAGTACCTCACACTTGCTAGGCAATCACTCTGCCACTGAGCTGTAACCCCAGCCCCTGGTTAATTGTTAATGTCAATATTGGGGAAGGATGGAGAAGACTATGCAGAACTTCTTTATAATTTGTTTCAATTATTTTTGCAATTTCCTGTTAATCTGTTACTACTTTAAAATAAAGCAAAACAATTAGAAATTCATCTTTAAGCTCTCAGCAAAGGATTATAAGAGATTATATTTACCTTCTGTGTAATATGCCTGATACAGACATTTCATATATAACAAGAATAATTTTAACACCTTTGTTGAGTCCTTAATTTTTTTAGTAAATTTTTTTAGTTATAGATGGATGCAATATCTTTATTTTGTGTATTCATTTTTATGTGGTAATGAGGATCGAACGAACCAGTGCCTCACATGTGCAAGGCAAGCACTCTACTGCTGAGCCACAACCCTAATCCCTTAATTTTTTAATATTTATTTTTTAGTTGTAGTTGGACACAATACCTTCATTTTATTTATTTTTATGTGGTTCTAAGGATTGAACCCAGGGCCTCACATGAGCTAGGTGAGCGCTCTACCGCTGAGCCACAACCCCAGCCCCTGTGTACTTATTTTTTAAAAGTATAATACATTCATCCAAGGGTGCAAAAAAAGAAAAAAAGTGAAAGAATGAAATTTTTAATAACCTGTTATTTTCTCTATGGTTATTTACAAATATTTTATTATCTTTTTGATAAAAATACGTAGCCCAGTATTGTTTTTGATTTTGTTGTTGTTGTTGTTGTTGTTCTGGGGACTGAACTCAGGGGCACTTAACCACTGAGCCACATCCCCCAGTCCTTTTTTTGTATGTTATTTAGAGACAGGGTATTACTGAGTTGCTTAGTGCCTTGCTAAATTGCTGAGGCTGACTTTGAACTCTTGATCCTCCTGTCTCAGCCTCTAGAGTCACTGGGATTATAGGCATGTACCACCATGCCCAGCCCAAGTATTGTTCTCAAAATACTCATGGTTCTATCTTTTAAAAAAATTTTTTTTTAGTTGTAGATGGATACAATACCTATATTTTATTTACTTATTTTGTTTCACGATTCTATCTTTTTTTTTTTTTTTTT
>NW_026002887.1:0-2224 GCF_001458135.2 Marmota marmota marmota | reverse complement strand
GTTTTTTTTTTTTTTTTTTTTTTTTTATAAATCTAAAAGCACTAACTCTGTTTACTTGTAAGAACAGTTATATAGTTGATGGCTAAGTTTTACAAGAAAAATAAAGTGTCACATTTCTGTGGTTCTTCTGAGAATTGAGTAACATAAAATGCAGTCCCTTAGTGAATATTCAGCCAGGGGCTGTGTGTAAAACTAAATATTAAAGTACTTGTCTAACATGAATGAGGCCCTAGTTTCAATTCTTGGAATCATAAAAAAACCATAAGAAAACATACAAAAAAAGCTTAGATTTTTCACATGGTCTCCATCACAGTCCCAAATCCTTTGTTGACTTTCACTTCTTTTTTTTTTTCTCCTTACTCAGTTTCTCACCAATAAGCATTGGTGCTTATTTTAAAAATATCCTCATGAAACAAATGTTTACCTCATGGCAAGTATGATGATGACAAAACCAAACTTAGAATGCAAAAAAAAAAAAAAAAAATAAGAAATTCCCAGTGTTCCTTAATTGATGAAGTGACAAGTAAAAGACTTCTGTAATTCCAGTAACTAGGGATGATGTGGTAGAAGGATTGCAAGTTCAAAGCCAGCCTCATCAAGAGCAAGGGGCTAAGCAACTCAGTGAAACTCTGTCCCTAAATAAATTACAAAATAGAGCTGATTTTTTAAGTTGTCAAGTTCTCCTGAGTTCAATCTCTAGTATCCCCTGTAATAAAGTCAAAGGTTTTGACATTAAAATTAGAAGACACAAATATCTATAAGGTAGAAAAGTAGATAGGTCTCCATTCTTGGCCAAATAACATTCATAAAAGATTACAGAAATAAAAGTAAACAAAATGCTCATGTTTCCAATTGTCAAAGTGTGGAACCAACATAGATGCCATTCTACAGAAAAATAGATAAAGACCTTCACACACACAAACACACACACACACATGCACACACACACACACACACACACACTGGAATATTACTGAGCATGAAAAGAGAATAAAATTATGACATTTGCAGGTAAATGGATGGAATTGGAGAATATCATGCTAAGTGAAGTAAATCAATCCCCCCCAAAAAAGGACAAATTAATTCTCTGATAAGTGGATGCTAATTCATAACTTGGAGAAGCAAGGGACCAGTGGAGGAATTTTAGATTGGTCCTAGGGACAGAGAGATAGGGAGTGGCGATGAGGATAGGAAAGATTGTGAAATGAGACCAACATCATTTACCCTGGGAACTTTTATGACTGCATGAATGGTGTGACCCTACTTTGTGTACAACCAGAGAAGTAATACTGTAGCTCTATGTGTGTACAATGAGTTAAAGAATATTCTACTATTCTGTATAACTGATTAGAACAAAAATAAATTTAATAAATTGCCCAAGTTTCAAATGAATATAAAAAATTTTTTAAAAGATATCTGTGAATCTCAAAAATGTAAAATAAGAGGGATCAAGAAATTTATAACAGTAGTAAATCTCCTTATGTGAATATCATGTCCTTAGTTTCAAAAAAATAAAATGTATCCCCATTATTTTTGTAAAGAAACAATTGTAAAAATCATTAAGGCAGAAGTTACCAGAAGTAAACAAAAGCAAAGGAAACATCTTATTGTCTAGAATATATGGTAATTTTTTAGAGAACACAACCTAGTTCACATCACAAGGAAGTTTGTAGTAAGAAAAGAATTATGACTACACATACATACATATATATTAAAACTTAAAATCTGCCTGAACAAGCTATTGCTGAAACTCAGAAAAGTCAGTGAAGCTTCAATCTCATTTTTTTTAGCAGCTTTGGTCAGTGTTTTGATAAATACTACTTACTGCTGATCATATGATGATCAGGATGGAAATTTGATCACATAGAAGACTTAATTTGAAATAATCTCTTATTTCTACTGCTTCAAAACTTAAAAGAATTAAACACATTGGAATAAAATAATCAGAAATTTTTCTCCTACATTTATGGATGACTTAAATACAAGATTTTCAATGTGAGTGACTGTGAATGGACTCATAAAATTCATGGAAGGAAGGGCTATCTTACCTCTAAAAGCTCTAAGAGAAGATTTTTTTTTTTGCATTTTCTCACATCTAATGGCTTCTGGTATTCCTTTGTTTGTGACCATAAATGTTTCTCTTCTGTGTTTATGGGGCCTCCAAAACAAAACAATATATATATATATATATATATATATATATATATATATATATAGATAGATA
>NW_026002886.1:0-2224 GCF_001458135.2 Marmota marmota marmota | reverse complement strand
TGACTGGCCACCAAGCGGGTGGGTGGGCGGGGGGTGAGGGTGGGGTGGGTGGTGGGTGGATAGCAGGTGGGTGGGTGGGGGGTAGGTGGGGGTGGGTGGTGGGTGGATAGCAGGTGGGTGGGTGGGGGGTTGGGAGGGGGACAGGAGGAGGGAAGGATTTGTCCCTGGAGTAAAGGGAGGCCGGGAGAGAGTGCAGGCCTCCTGGATTGAGATGGGGGCTTCGCGTCCCTCTGAGGCGGAGCCGGCGGGCGTGCCAGCACTCACTTGGAAATGTCATGCTGTGCTCCGTGACACGGGTGGCAGTGGTGCTCTGAGGAGGGAGTGAGCTTGGTGGCAGTTTCTGAGCTGAATTGCGTCCCCATGTGAGCCAGGATTCACGCCTGGGTTTGGGGGACCCCCCTCCCAGCCCCGACTGTGGCCACCAAGGTGGGCTTACAGCCCTGCGGCTGCCCAGCGACACGGGCTACTGAGGGCCAGTCAGGCTTCCACGTCCCCAGCAGCGGGAGCAGGCTACAGCCAAGGCCCTGAGCCCCGGACTCAAGCCCACAGGGTGGGGACACCCCTCCCTCGGGGCCCAGGCCAGGGAGCAGGAGGGACCCGAGTCCCACGGCGCTCATGAGCCCAGGCTTCCGAGGCCTGCTCAGGCGTCACCGGTCACTCTGGGAAGGGAGTGGGGCTCCCCTGCTTTGGCACCAACAGGAAGTACATGAGGCCGGCGGAGAACTAGCAGACGCGAGGCCACGTCCATGCGCTCCACCAGGGCCAGGCTCCCCTCCGGGGAGCGTCCACGTCGCTCCCTGGACTTCCGTGCGGGAGGGACCCCAGCAGGACCGGGCACCCCTCACCGTGGGCCTGCAGCTCCACAGAAGAGGAGCCTATAAACAGCCCTGCGTCTGTTTGGGCAGATTTTGTGGCCAAACAAGTTACACAGACCCCTGTTTCTCTAAGCTTCAGTCGGGGAGTCCCAGATGGGGGACGCAGCCTGTCTCAAGAGGTGGCCATCGGAGCCCACCATGGCCGCTGGGCAGTGCCCAGGAGGAGGCCCACCCTCCCGCTGGGTGGAGGAGGGTTTAACAGATTGTGTGTCTGGAGGAGAGGCCCCAAGCCTGGGGGCCCGCAGCCTCCTGGACACAGGCGGTCCGCTGGCCGGTGTTCGCAGGGATCCCGCCTGGACCCTCGGGTGTGGCCTGCGGCTCGGAACCTGGTTTTGGTGTTGTCGTGAGTTTAAAATTTCCAAATGCCCCGAGACTCAGCGAGGGGCCTCTTCGGGGACAGTGTTGGGACCTGGGCGTCTGGAGACACCATGGCCCCCTCGGGGTGTCCTCTGAGGGGCCGCCTTCGGCTGTGCTCAGGGTGTCTGCCCACCCTCTCTGCCTGGCCGGGGCTGGCTCTTCTCACTGAGCGCCCCCAGCCGCCCCCGGGCACAGGAGAGAGGGCTCCGCGAGGCGGGCAGAGGGGCAGCCGGAGGTGCGGGCGGGCTGCTGTCACCCTGCCACCTCCAACAGGTGGCCTGCCATCTGCCCCTCCCGCCCGAGCACGTGGCCAGCCCTCCCGAGTCTGGCTCTGGCTGGGCTGAGGCCTGAGTTCATGCCGCCAGAAAAAGAACTTGGCAAAAGCCACCGGGCCCGAGGACAGAGTGCGGGTCACTTGTACCCAGGGAGGGAGGCTAAAAACCACCAGGGACCTTGGAAAGCCCCTCTGCCCAGGCCTCGAGCTTCCTTCACTGGGTTCCTGGAGTAGGCCTGAAAGTCTCTCTAGCGCTGGCCGTGCACACGCTCCGCCTGACAGACATCTAAACGCAGCCCAGAGAGGTCAAGAGTCTTCCTGGGGTTGCACAGCCTGGCACTGGCTGACTTGCTTGCAGTCGGCCTGTTTATTTGGTTGGCTCCTGCCGGCAAGGGGCAAGGGGGCGAGGGGACGCCAGCCCAGGGCGGGGCACGAGCTTCCCAGTTGAGCTGCTGGCAACCTGAGAACGTCGCTCCTGGGCCTCGGCTTCCTCTTCTGTGGCGTGGGGTGAGGGCAGCGCCCTCTCAGGGCCGCTGTGTGACCCAGGCCCTGTCCCTGGTGGAGCCGGCTCCTCCACCTCAGCTCACGAGGTTCTGCTGCGGTCTCACAGCTGTGCCCGGTGGCCACCGTCCCCAGCCTCCTGGCCCTGAGGGGCAGCCTGCAGTTACTTGCCAGCAGGCCTGGGGCAAGCCCGGGCCCAGGCCGGTCCGTCTCTGTC
>NW_026002885.1:0-2225 GCF_001458135.2 Marmota marmota marmota | reverse complement strand
GACTCCAGATCATCTGAAGCATGTATATCCTGAATTATTTATCTGACTTTCCATCTGATGCAGATATTACCTCTTCTAAAGTAGAGTTGACCTGCATTGCTTGTGGTCCTTTCTTTCCTTGTCTTTTCAAACTGTTCACGTTTCTTTCTGCTTTGTGAAACTGTTGTGTTATTGAATTTTCCCCCTATATATTTATATTGCTCTTGTATGGTTGCAAAGTCTCCCTTTTGTGGAGAAAGACAATGTTAACAGTTCTCAGTATCAATAGTACATCATCTAAGCACACATTTTCCTTATTACTACATTTATAGCTAGACTCTATGTCTACGAATGTTGGTTTCAATTATCATTTGCAAATATAGTCATCAGTTTCCTGAAAGGCATACCGTTTCTGGTAGCTTGAAGAAAACTGAATTTCAGGTGTAGTATGTTATGTTTATGGGGAAAGGAGTGAAGGTATGGGGTTAATCTAACTTAGTAACTTTGGAAAGCTCTAACCAATAGATGGGTAATTTATGGAAGGATGTATAGATTCAAATTCCTATCTGTATTTATAAGATTACCCTACTTATGAATAGTAAAATTTAGGGGGTTGCAAGTGGGATGGAGGAAGTAAGAGGGAGGAAAACAAATAACAAGAAAAGGAAGAGAAAAAAAGAGAGCGGGAAAAGAAAATACGAGAAAAATGAAAAGAAATAAAATGGGGAGGGAGGTGGGGCATATGCAATGGTATATGCATTGGTCTGTCTACTGCATATGGTCTGTCTACTCGCAGGCCGGTCGCTGGGCCCCTTCTCCGGGTCTCACTGGCTACCTGCCCTGCAGGCGCAGGCGGCGGCTGGGCTGGCTCTCCCAGAAGAGAAGGACAATGGCTGCTTCAGGAGCTCTGGGTCACTGCTCAACAATGTATAAAGGTGAATCATTCCAGGGCTAGTTTTGATGTGTCCATTAGGATATCAACACTGAAGTATTCCAGCATTGCGACAGATCCCAGGAGCTCATCTTCAGTTTCTTCTTTCTGGGTTCTTGGCTAGGAATTTGCTGAAGTCCGGCCCCCTAAAAATCAAAATGTAGCCAAGTAACAAGATAATTTGGCTAGTGTTTCTTTAAGTGTTTGGTTTAAAGTTAGGATGGTGTTTAGAACTAGGGTGAGTGTTAGGATATTAGTTCGAGTCAGGGTTAGTATTAAGGTTAAGGTTGGGATTCGAATTAGGTCTAGTGTAGTATTAGGATTTGGTTTAAATTATGGTTCAGTATTAGGGCTATTGTTTGGTTTTCATTTACTGCTAGGGTCAGGGTTAGGGCTAGTTTTATGAGTTGCATTAGGGTTAGGGCTAGTGTTTTTGTTAGGCTTAGGCTTAGGGTTAGTGTTAGAGTTAGGGATAGATCTAGGGTTATGGCTAGGAATAAGGACAGGGCAAGGATTATAACTACGGTTAAAGCTAGGGTTAGTGTTACGGTAAGGGATAGGGTTAGAACTAGGAAAAAGGCTAGTGTGGAAGTTAGAGTTACTCTTAGGGCTAGGGTAAGGTTAGGGATAAGGTTAAATTAGGGCTAGAATTAGGGCTAGGGTTATTGTTCAGTTTAGGCCTAGCATTAGGTTTAGGGTTAGGGTTAAGTTTAGGGTAATGATTGGCATTATAGCTAGGTTTAGAGGTAGGGGAAGGGTTAGAATTAGGGCTAGGCCTATGGTTAGTGTTAGGGTTATGATTAAGGCTGGTTTTAGGGCTAGGATGAGGGCTAAGGTTTGTTTTAGGTTAGGGCTAGGATTAGGGCTAGGACTAATATCAGGTCTAGGGTGATCGTTAAAATAGTTTTAGGGTTAGGTTTATGGATACAGGTAGTGCAATGGTTATGTTTAGTTTTAGGTCAGGTTTAGAGCTAGGGGTATTATTAGGGTCAGGGCCTTGGTTAGGCTTTGGTATAGGTTATGGTTTAAATTTAGGGCTTGAATTAGCATTAAGTTTAGGGTTAGGGTAAAGATAGGTTGAAGTTTAGGGTTTAGGTTTGGTTTAGGGGAATGGATAGGGTTAGGATTAGGGATCGGGTTAGGTTTAGGCCTAGGATTAGCATTAGTGTTAGGGTGATAGTTATGGCGATAAATAGGGTTAGAGCTAGGGTTAGGGCTAGGGTTATGGTTATGATTAGGGCTAGGGTTATGGTTATGATTAGGGCTAGGGTTATGGTTATGATTAGGGCTAGGGTTAGGGTTAGTGTTAGGGTTA
>NW_026002884.1:0-2225 GCF_001458135.2 Marmota marmota marmota | reverse complement strand
TTTTGTTTATGGTTATGTCTAACATGGTAGGTTTAGGGTAAGGGTCAGGTTTAGAGATAGGGGAATTATTAGGGTTAGGGTCAATTTTAGGGTTTGGTTTAGGTTAGGATTTAGGTTTAGGGCTCAAATTAGTATTAGGACTAGTGTTAGGGTAATGATAGGATTTGGGTTAGGGTTCAGGTTAGGTTTAGGGTAATTCATAGGGTTATGTTAGCAAAAGGTTTAGGGTTAGGCCTAGGTTTAGCATTAGAGTAAATGTATTTTTAGGGTAATGGATAGGGTTAGAGCTAAGTTTAGAGCTAGGGTTATGGTTAGGAATAGGTCTTGAGTTAGGTTTAGGGTTCGGATTAGAACTAGGGTTAGGGTTAGGGTTATGTTTAGTGTAAGGGTTAGGTTTAGAGCTAGGGTTGGGTCTAGAAAATGATTAGGTTTAGGGTTAGGTCTAGGCATAGGATTACAGCAAATTTAGGGTTAGTGTTAGGGTTAGGGCTGGGTTTATCATTAAGGTTAGGATTAGGGTTAGGGTAATGAATATGGTTTGATATAGGGTTAGGGTTAGAGTTAGATTTCTGTTTAGGGTTAGGGTTATGGCTATGCTTATATTTAGGTTTATGGTAAGGTTTACCATTTGAAAACTCATCAATTTGATCCATAGTATATGAAGTAATAATTTTATTGGGAGAAATTCCGAACACTACCTTTGCTGCTACCTTTGAGTATCAATTGCCCTACAGCCTCAGGATACCTAGTAAGAATAGTGTTAGGAGAATAAGATAAATGTATCCACAATAATGGAACTTCTTGCCAAAATACTCCTGTAGGAATATTTTTTGTTGATAGTACAATAAATAATAAAGCAAACTTACATCAATTCTATCCAAATGCATATTTTCCATATATGTTTCAATGATTTTTAATGCCTTTCTTGCTTCAGGCGTCAACATGCGGGGTGTATTTGGATCTGATGGACCTTTTAGGATATCAAATAAAGGTCCCAACTCTCCTGTTGGTATGCCTAGATAAGGCCTTTTGCAATTTATGTCTCCTAATAACTTTTGAAAGTCGTTAAGTGATTTGAGTTGATCTACTCGTATTTGAATTTTTGGTGGACGGACCATGGTTGAGGATAATAGAACTCCTAAATAATTAATTGGAAAATTTAATTGTACTTTATCTATTGCTATCTCTAGATTATATTTTTTAAATAAATTTATAAGTGTGGCATAACATTTTAGCAATGTGTTTTTATCTTTGTGTGCTAATGATACATCATCCATATAGTGAAATATTCTTAGTTCAGGATTTTGATTGCTAAGTGGCTGGATTGCTTTGTTAACATAAATTTGACACATAGTTGGGCTGTTAGCCATCCCTTGAGGGCGTACTTTCCATCCATATCTCTGATCAGGACCTTCATGATTCAGTGCAGAGATAGTAAATGCAAAACGTGGACTATCCTCAGGATGATTAGAATTGAAAAAAAAATCTTTAATATCTATAGCTAAAACATACCAGGTTTTTGGCAAAGCAGACAATTGGGGAATCCCCAATTGAGCAGGTCCCATAATAATTATCTCATTATTAATGGCTCTTAAATCTTGCAATAATCTCCATTTTCCAGATTTCTTTTTATGACAAAAGTGGGAGTATTATGGGGAGATAGAGAAGGTTGTATATGTCCCTCCACTAATTGTTGTTTGACCAGGTCATGGGCTGCTTGTATCTTTTCTTTAGTCAGGGGCCACTGAGGAACCCATACTGGTTTTTCTGATTTCCAAGTAACTTTTCTTCTCTCAGTGATCCCTTCTGTCTATCTATTCCTTGATCTATTTGAATTGGTGCTGCTATACCTTGTTCATGTTCTCCTAATCATTTTTCTTTCCTAAAACCTTGTCTAGCCATAATAGCGGGCACTTTTGGATTGATGTTATTTGTTAATTTCAAACCTAATTGATCTAGGACATCTCGTCCCCATAAATTTATAGGAAGATGATCCAATACATATGGCTGTATAGTTCCTTCACATCCTTCAGGATCCTTCCAATCTAATACCATTGCACTTCTATGGGGATTAGTCACCACTCCTAGGCCTTGAAGCATTTGAGTGGCTTGATATAATGGCCAATGTTTCAGCCATTCTTGACGAGAGATGATGCTAAGGTCTAAATCTGTGTCCAGTAGCCCATTAAATTCATATCCTTGAATATTTAGTTTTAACATTAGGT
>NW_026002883.1:0-2225 GCF_001458135.2 Marmota marmota marmota | reverse complement strand
ATACCCACGTGGAATGGGTCTCCAATATAGAGGGGCAAGTCCCCTCCACACTGGCTGCTGCAGTATATGAGCTCTGCCTAACATCCTGGTGAAAGGGGTCTCCTGCCTGGAGGGGCAAGATCCCTCTATTCTGTCTGCTGTAGTATATGAGCTCCCCTGATACCCAGGTGGGAAGAGTCTCCTGCCTGGAGGGGTGAGTCCTCTCTTCCCTGGCTAAGGTGTTATACAAGCTCCAAGCTACACACAGGTGGGAGGGGTTTCCTGTTTGGAGGCCCTAGTCACCAGGACCCTGGCTACAGTGGTATATGAGCTCCTCCACCCACACCCATGTGGGCGGGGTCTCCCACCTGGAGCAGAGAGTCCCCTCTACCCTTACTCACGCAGTATACTAGCTCCCCATGACACCCAGGTGGGAGGGTGTTCCCCCCTTGAGAGGCGAGTTTGCCCTACCCTTCATGTGGCGGTATAGGAGCTCCCCTGGACACCCAGGTGAAAGGGGTCTCTTGCCTGGAGGGTCGCGTCCCGTCTACTCTGGCTGTGGCAATATAAGAGCTCCCCCTGACACCCAAGTGGGAGGGGTATCCTGCCTAGACCAGCGCATCCCCTCTACCTGGGCTGTGGCAGGATAAGAGTTACCCCTGATACCCTGGTAGGAAGGGTTTCCCACCTAAAGCAGGGAATCCCCTCTACCCTAGTTGTGCAGCTATAAAAGCTTCCCAAGACACCCAATTGGGTAGGGTCTCCTTCCTGGAGATGTGAGTCCCCTCTACCCTGGCGTTGGTGGTATACAAGCTATACAAGACCCCAGCACGCAGGTGGGAGGGTTCTCCCAACTGGAGGGTTGAGTCCCCTCTACTTTGGCTGTTGCCATATAAGAGCTCCCAGAACATCCTCGTGGGAGGCCTGTCCCAACTGGAGGAGAGAGTCCCCTCTACCCTGGCTGGAAGGTACAGGAGATTCCCCAATCACCCAGGTCAGAGGGGTTTCCTGACTGGAGGTTCAAGTCCCCTCTAACCTGGCTGCAGTGGTATAAGAGCTCTCCCTAACACCCTGGAGGGAGGGGTCTCCTGCCTGGAGGCTTGAGTCTTCTCTACCCTAATAATGTGGTATAGTAGCTCCCTCCCAGGCCCAGGATGGAGGGGATTCCTGTCTAGATGGGTGAGTCCCTACTACCCTGGCTGCAGTAGAATAAGAACTCCCCAACCCTGACACCCTGGTGGGAGGGGTCTCCAACTTGTAGGGGTGTGTTCCCTCTACTGTGACTGTGGGGTTATACTAGCCCCCTCCAACACCCAAGTGGGAGGCATCTCCAGCTTGGAGGGGCAAGTCCCTGTACCCTGGCAGGAGCTGTATAAGAACTCCCTTTAACACCCAGGTGAGATGGATCTCCTGCCTGGAGTGGCATATACCCTATACCCTGGCTTCAAAGGTATAGAAGTTCCCTCCTGACACCCTGGCAGGAGAAGTCTTCTGCCTGGAGTGGTGAGTCCTCTCTACCCTGGCTAAGGTGGTATTCAAGCTCCCCACGACATGCAGGTGGGAGGTGTTTCCTGTTGGGAGGGGTCAGTCCCCACTACCCTGGCTGTAGTGGTATAAGACTCCCCCCAACACACACAGGTGGGAGGGTTTTCCTGCCTGGAGTGGCGAGTCCCCTTTTCTGTGCCTCTGTGGTATATGAACTCCCCTAACAACCAGGGTTTAGGGGTCTACTGCCTAGTGGGGTGGGTCCCCTCTCTCCTGGGTGAAGCAGTATACAGCTCTCCCCCCCCAATGGAGGAGTCTCCTGCGTGGAGGAGCTTGTACCCTCCACCCTGGCTAATGCAGTATACAAGTTCCCGGACACTCAGTAGGGAGGGATCTCCCTCTTGGAGGTGCGAATTTACCTCTACCCTGGCTAAGGTGATCTACAAGCTCCCTGTGACACACAGGTGGGAGGAATGTCCATACTTAAGGGGCGAGTCCCTTTTTTCCCTGGCTGATATGGTACACTAGCTTTCCCTGACAGCCAGGTGGGAGGGTTCTTCAGCCTGGAGGCATTAATTACCTCTACACTGGCTGTGGCAATAAAGGAGCTCCCCAGGACAACCAGTTAGGAGGGTCTCTGACCTGAAGGTGCGAGTCCCCTCTAATCTGGCTGATGAGGTATATGAAAACCCCCAACGGGCACCTAGATGGGAGGGGTCTCCAGTCTGGAGGGGAAAACCCCTCTATCCTGGCTGCAGTCG
>NW_026002882.1:0-2225 GCF_001458135.2 Marmota marmota marmota | reverse complement strand
CACAAACACAATCCTAACACTAAACCTAAACCTAAACCGAATTCTAAAACTAACCCTAACCCAAACCCAAACCCTAACACTATCCGTAACTCTAAAACTAAAAACCCTAAACATAACCCTAACCCTAAGCCTAAAATAAACCATAAAACTAAACCTAACCCTAATTGTAACACTAACACTAACCCTCACCGTAGCCCTAACACTAAACCTATCACTAACCCAACACTCTCCCTAATTCTAACCCTAACACTAACACAAAATCTAACCCTAAAACTAACCCAACTCTACGGAACCCTAACACTATCTCTAACCCTAACACTAACACTCTCACGAACCATAATCCTAGCACTAACACTAACCCTAAACCTCACCATAAATGTAACCTTAACCCTAACAATTACTCTAACCCTATCTTTAACATTAAGCCTCAACCTAACTCTAACACTAACACAAACACTAATCTGAAAACTAATCCTAATTCTAACTGTAACACTAACCCTAGTTCTAACCATAAACCTACAACTAACTTTAAATCTAACCCTTACCAAAACTCTAACGCAAAGCCTAAACCTAACCCTAACTGTAACCATAACACTAATCCACACCCTAACCCTAACCCTAATACATACCCTAACTTTAATGCTAACCCTAACACAAACCCTAACCAAACCATAACCGTATCCCTAACTTAAATTTAACCCTAACTTTTACCTAACCCTAACACTAACACTAACCCTAACACTAAATCTGAACCTAACCCTAACACTAACCCTAAACCCACCCTATCCCGATAACTAACCGTAAACTTAACCCCACCCTAAACCTAAAAATAATCCTAACACTAACCATAACCCTAAGCCTAACCCTAAATCTAACTCTATTCTTAACCATAACCCTAAAGATAACCTTAAACCTAACCATATAACAAACAATAACCTAAACCTAACAATAACCCTAAATAACCCTAAACCCAACCCTAACCCTAACTCTAAAATGAACCCTAACTCTAACCTGAACCCTTACCCTAAACCTAACCCTATCCCAAACACTAACCCTAAAACTAACACTAACCCCATCTGTAACCCTAATAATAAACTTAAACCTAACTGTAACCCTAAACTTAACTCTTAACCTAACCCTAACACAAAACCTAACCATGACACAAACACTAACATTAAACCTAACACTAAACCTAAACTGAAGCATATTCCTAACCCTACCACTAAACCTAACCCTAAACCTAAGCCTAACCCTAACCCCCTAAACCTAACCCTAATGCTCACCCTAACACTAACATCAACCCTAAAGCTTACTGTAACCTTAACCCTAACTCGAAGACTAACCTAACCCTAACCATAACCATTAACCTAACACTAACCATAACATTAAACCTAACCCTAACCATAACCCAAATACTAAAACTAACCCTAACCCGAACCCTAATGCTGACACTAAACCTAAAGTTAACTCTATTTCTAATGCTAACCATAACACTAACCCTAAACCTAACCCTAACCCTAACCATAACACTAAACCTAATCCTAACCATAACCCTAAAAATAATCCTAACACGAATCCTAACACTAACACCAATCCTAACCCTAACCATAACCCTAACTTTTAAACTACTCCTAACTCTAACCTTAACCCTAACACTAATCCTAACCCTATCCTTAATCCTAACAGTAATCCTAATTGTAACCCTAACACTAACTCTAACACTAACTCTAACCCAAACCCTTACCCTAAAAAAAATCCTAACCCATTGATTCCATAACAGTAACTCTAACCCTAAACCTAACCCTAACACTAATTTTAAACCTAACACAAACAATAAGCCTAACCCTAACAAGAACCATTACCCTAACTCTAAACCTAAACCTAATCCTACTCATAACCCTAACCCTAACACTAACCCTAACACAAACCCTATCCGAAACCTAAACCTAACTTTGTCCCTAATCCTAACCCTAACTCTAACCCTAACCTTAACCTTTAACCTAACCCTAACGCTCATCTAATCCTAACCCTAAATCTGACGCTAAACCTAACCCAAACCTAACACTAACCATAAACCTAACTATTACCCTAACCCAAACACTAACATTAACCCTAATATTAACCCTAACACTAATACTAACCCAATCCACAATCCTAACCCTAAACCTAATTCTAACAATTACCCTCAACCTAAATCTAACCCTAACACAAATCCTAACCCAAAC
>NW_026002881.1:0-2225 GCF_001458135.2 Marmota marmota marmota | reverse complement strand
TGCTTAGGGCTAGGTTTAGGGTTAGGTTTATGCTTACAGTAGGTTTAGGACTTGGATTAGCATTAGGTTTTGTGTTAGGTTTAGGTCTAGTGTTAGTGCTCTGGGTAATGTAAGATCTGGGGTTCTAACTAAGGATAGTTTTAGGGTTAGGGTTAGGGTTATGGCTAGGCCTATTGTTAGGTTTAGATTTTAGTTTAGAGTCAGTTTTAGAGCTAGGTTTAGTGTTAGTGTCAGGATCAATGTTCAGATTAGAGTTAAGGTGAAAGCCAGAATCAGGAGTAGGTTTAGGTCTATGGGTAGTGTTATTGTTTGGTTTAGGTTAAGGGTTATTGTTAGGGCTAGGACTAGGTTTAGAGTAATAGATAGGGTTAGTGTTAGCGATAGGATTAGGGTTAGGCCTAGGGTTAGCATTTGGGTTAGGGTTAGGTTTAGGGTAAAGAATAGAGTTAGTGCTAGTGTTAGGGCTTGTGTTAACCTTAGGATTTTGTCTACGTTTAGAGATAGGTTTAGGGTTAGTGTTAGTGTTAGGTTTAGCAGAAGTGTTAGGGTTTGAGCTAGGGTTAGGGCTAGGTTGAGGGTTAGGATTAGAGTCAAGGCTACGGTTAGGTTTAGGGTTAGGGTTGTGGCTTGGGTTAACATTAGGGTTAGGGTTGTGTTTAAGGTAATGGATAGAGTTTGTGCTAGGATTTTTGCTATGATTAGAGTTAGGATTAGGGCTAGGTTTAAGGTTAGGTTGAGGGTTAGGGCTATTGTTATGTTTAGGGTAAGGATTAGAGTTTGAGTAGTGTTAGGGCCAGGGCCAGTGTTAGGGTTAAGGTTGGTGCTGGGGATAGGGTTAGGGTTATGCTTAGGTCTAGGTTTAGGGCTAGAATTAGGGCTAGGTTGTGTGTGAGGTTTAGGGCTACTGTTAGGTGTATGGGTAATGTAAGAGCGAGTGTTATGGTAATGGGTAGATTTAGGGTTTTTGTAGTGTTTGGGTTAGTTTTTCGGTTAGGATAAAGTTTAGAGCTAGGGTTTGTGTTAGGGTAACTGTCTAGGGTTAAGTCTATGGTTATGGTTAGGGATAGATTTAGGGTTATGTTTAGGGTTAGGTCTAGTGTTAGAGTTATATTTAGGGTAAGGGTCAAGTTTAGAGCTAGATGTATTATTAAGTTCAGGGTATGGCTTATGGTTCTGTTTAGGTTAAGGTTTATATTTAGGGATTTATTAGTGTTAGGGTTAAAGTTAGGGTTAGGGTAATTAATAGGCTTAGGATTAGGGAACAGATTAGTTTTATGGTAAGGTATAGGTTTAGGGATTTTTATAGGGTTAGGGTTAACCTAGGGTTAGAATTAGGGTTAAGATTATGGTTAGGGTAATGGATAGGATTAGAGTTAGGCTTAGGTCTAGGGTGATGGTTAGGATTAGGGCTAGGTTTAGGGTAATGTATAGAATTAGGGTTATGGTTAGGGCTATGGTTAAGGTGAGGATTAGGGCTAGGGTTAGGTTAGGGTTTGGGATAGGGCTAGGGTTATATTTTGTTTAAAGTTTAGTCTTTGAGCTAGGGTTAGGTCTAAGGGGAGGGTTAGGGTTAGGGTTAAGGCTAGGGTTAGTTTAGGGTTACACTTAGGGCTACGTTTAGGCCTAGGATTAGGGCTAGGTTTTGTGTTAGTTTAGGCCTAGGGTTAAGGCCATGAGTAGTTAAGAGCTAGGGTTATGATTAGTGCTAGTTTTAGGGTTAGGGTTACTGCTAGGTGTAGTGTTAGGATTAGGTTTTGAGTTATGCTGAGCTCTGGAGCTAGGTTTATGTTAGGGTCAGGGTCAGTGTTCAGGTGAGAGTGAGTGTTGGGGTTAGTGCCAGAATTAGGACTAGGTTTAGGTCTAGAAGTAGGGTTAGTGTTTGGGTTATGGTAAGGGTGAATGTTAGGGCTAGGACAAGGTTGTTGTTCAGGTCTAGGGCTAGAGTTATGGCTAGATTTAGGATTAGGTTTATGTCTAGGACTCATGTTAGGTTTAGGTTTTTGTATAGGATTAGCAGTAGGGCTAATGTTAGGGTTCAGGTTTGGGTTAAGGTCAGGTTCAGACCTACAGTTAGTGTTAGGGTCAGTATAATTTTCAGGGTTAGGATTAGGGTTTAGGTATGGTTAGAGCTAGAATGATTGCTAGGGTTAGGACTAGTAATAGGGATAGGGTTTGGGTTAGGCTATGGATTAGAGTTAGGACTAGGGTTAGCATTAGGTTTAGGG
>NW_026002880.1:0-2225 GCF_001458135.2 Marmota marmota marmota | reverse complement strand
ATAAAAACAGCATACTACAGGGACACAGACATGTCAATGTTTATAGCAGCACAATTCACAACAGCTAGACTCTGGAGCCAACCTAGATGCCCTTCAATGGATGAATGGATTAAAAATGTGGCATTTATACACAATGGAATATTACTCAGCATTAAAAAATAATAAAATCACAGCATTTGCTGGGAAATGGATGGAATTAAAATAGATTATGCTAAGTGAAGTTAGCCAATCAAAAAAACCCACAAATTTTGAATGTCTTCTCTGATATAAGGGAGGTGACTCAAATGGGGTAGAGAGAAAGAGCATGGGAAGAAGATTACCTCTAGATAGAGAAGAGGGGTGGGAGGTAAAGGGAGGGAGAAGGGGAATTTGCATGGATGGTGGAAGGAGACTCTCATCATTGTACAAAATACATGTATAAAGATGTGAATTTGGTGTAAACAAATCTTGTATCCAGAGATATGATAAATTGTGGTATAATGGTGTTTTAAGACTTGTAATGCAAAAATAGACAAATTAAAAAAGAAAAGGAAAGAAAAATCTAGAAAAAATCTAGAAAAACTAGAGATAATAGAAAGACATCTCAATATTTTAAACCTATCTATTCTAAGCCAATGGCCAACATAATTCTAAAATAAAAAAAAATTGAAAACATTCCCTCTGAAAACTAGAAAAAGATGGAGATGCCCTCTTTCACCACTTCTATTTAATATAGTTCTTGGAATTTTAGCCAGATCAATTAGAGAGACAAAATGAATTTAAAAACCACATGGACAGGAAAGGAGAACTGTGACTGGATTTAATTATACTGGTTTCAGGGGACAACTACGTATATATGTGTCCCACAATAGGCATGGTGTCTATCACAGGGTACCTTTTCAAGAAAAGATAGCATATAGGGGGTCTAGACCAGCCAATCATACTGGACCCTGGGACTCTAAGCAATATGTCCAAACAGTTATTAAAATGGGACTTTCTCATAACAAGCCAGTCATTTCCACAGAATGTCTGTCAATACCTTACTGTCCTAATCATTCTGCAATAGAATTTGGCATCTTTCCTAAATGGATAGACTGTGCAAATGTCTTGCCAGTACCAAAAAAGGTTCTAGAAATAGTGGATATATTTTAGACTGGTCTCCAGGAATTGTCAAAAGACAATCACATAAGGATGCCATGATCCCTGGAGGGTTTTTTGGTAATATTCTAACCTTCAGTGAAGGCGGTATCCAAAAGATGTTTGGTGCTTAATTGCAGCCTCACATTTCCTATATTACACTGAGAGCCCTATGCCTGACTTTGTAGGCAGGGGGTGTTAAGAGGGTTTCTGGTATGGCCTGCAGGCCTGGTTCAATCTCCTTATGCTTTAATTACTGGAAATGTGAAAGTTAAGAGAAAGGATGATAAATATCTTGTAGCCTGTAAAAAGTGCAATTTACCTAATTGCATCCTTAGATATGCCATCTGACTATGAAGGTCTGTGTTACTGCAGCCAAATATAAGCATTTCCAATGGGATTTGGAGAAGGTTAAATCATCTAATCAGCATTTGGCATAGCAAATAATAATAGCCTGGATCTTATGGAGTTACATCACAACATCCAAGATATTCAAAAAAGCAAATTCAATCTTTTGTATCCTACCTCTCTAACTGGAAATACTTCAAGAATGGGATGGCTTTAACCCTGGAAACACACTGAAACACTCTGCATGGTATATTATTGGAATGAGATGTTTGCTACTAGTTATTTTTTGTATTGTGATAATAGGCTGTCACACACTTAGAATAAGAATCCGGGAACTTAAAATAATGGCTCATCATTTTCTATTGCATAGTAAAAAGAGGAAATATGCAGGGTGCCACCGTGAATTACTCTAGGGTCTTCTCTGGGTATGGAGCCATAGAGATTTAGATCTAACCTTGGGAACTATCCGCAGCTCCCCAGAGTGCACTAGATTGCCAAGGCACATGACCCTATCTCTGCTGTACCAGGAAGAACCCTCTTATAGCTCTGAAGTTGGGCATAACCCATTGGGAACTGCAAAGCCCACCTTCTACATTATTTGGCAAAGAACATTCCAAGGATATCCTTTGATATTCCCTGATATAAATAAAGCAAACATGGGCTCCATTTTGCTCTTTTGAGAGTGGAAGCTTCTTCTCTAAGATCAGCTAGCCCATCCCACCCCCGCTTTTAAAATTACTTCCTGTATCCTGTGGGGTTTT
>NW_026002879.1:0-2225 GCF_001458135.2 Marmota marmota marmota | reverse complement strand
ACGGTAATGGATAGGGTTAGACCTAAGAATATGGCTAGGGATATGTATAGGATTAGGGCTTATGTTTGGGTTAGGGTTAGGTTTAAAATTAGGGTTAAAGCTAGGTTTAGGACTCGGATTACGGCTAGGTTTTGGGTTAGGTTAGGGCTAGGGGTAAGACTTCGGGTAATGTATGAAGTAGCATTATGATTAGCGCTAGTTATATGTTTAGGATTAGGACTAGGTCTAGTGCTAGGGTTAGGTTTATGGTATGAAAATATTTAGAGCTAGAGTGGGTGTTAGGTTCATAGTCAGCGACCGTATTAAAATTCAGGTTATATTTAATACTAGAATTAGAGATACCTGAAATTTCAAAGTATTCCTGCAAACAAACTATTCAACCTACAAGATCTAAATTTGGGAAGCCAAATGCAACCGGTATACTCATCTTTCCTGTCGAGTAACAACAAGTTAGGGTGAAAAAATATTTGCTGAGATTCCAGGAAACTCAAAGTTCTGTGGAATCACTGCAAATGCTCTCAAATGAAAGTTTCTTTCCCTTGCCTCTGCTTAGGGTTACTTCGACAGGAAACAAAGCATACAGATCGCACTGAGAACAAGATGAGTGAGTTTCAGTTTCAAGCAGCTAGCATAAACCGTGTTTGATTTATAATTCCAAATGCATACGACCCTATAAGGAAAAGTGAAGTGAAACCTAAAAATTCAAAGTGTTCCTGCAAACGAACTTTTCAACCTAGAAGAACCAAATTTGGGTAGCTAAGTGCAACTGGTATACTCATCTTTCCTGATAAGGATCATCAAGATCAGGTGAGTAAATATTTGCAGAGATTCCAGATAACTTGGAGCTCTGTTGAAGCTCTGTAAATGCTTTCTAAGGAAAGCGTATATTCCTCGCCTAAACTTAGGACCACTTCAACAGGGATCAAAGCACCGAGAGCACACCAGGAACTAATTGAGTGTGTCAAGCTTCAAACAGCTAGCACAAACTGTGTTTGATTTAGAGTTCCAAATGCATGCATTCCTATACGTTAAAAAGAAGAGAAACCCCAAAAATTCAATGTCTTCCTGAAAGCAAATGCTTTAACTTAGAAGAACGAAGATTTGGCAGCCAAATGCAACTGATATACTCATCTTTCTTACCTAGTATCAACAAGATCAAGTTAAAATATATTCGCTGTAGTTCCAGTAAACTTTTGAGTTTTGTGGAAGCTCTGCAAACACTTACATAAGATAGCGAATTTTCCTTGCCTCTACTTGGGGATACTTCAGCAGGGAACAATGCATAAACAGCCACTGAGAACTAATTGAGTGACCCAAGTTTCAAAGAGGTATCACAAACTGTATTTGATTTAGCATTCCAAATGCATGTATTCATATAGGGAAAAAAAAGAAGTTAAACCTAAAAATTCAAAGTTTTCCTGCAAAGGAACTATTCAACATAAGATTACGAAATTTGGGCTGCCAAGTGCAACTCATATACGCATTTTTGCTGCCAAGTATCAACAAGATCGGGTGAAAAAATATTTGCTGAGAGTCCAGTAAACTCTGAGTTCTGTGGAGGCTCTACAAACACTTTCAAATGAAAGTCTATTTTTCTTTGTTCTGCTTAGGGGTACAAAAACCGGTAACAAAGCATAGAGAGCACAATGAGAATTCATTCAGTGATTCAAGTTTCAAGCAGCTAGCACAAACCGTGTTTGATTTAGATTTTCAAAAGCTTGTATCCCTATAGGGGAAAATGTAGTAAAACCTAAATATTTAAAGTCATCCTGCAAAGGAATAATTCAACCTAGCAGAACAAAATTTGTGCAGCCGAGCGCAACTGGTATACACATTTTTCCTACCAAGTATCAACAAGATAGGGTGACAAAATATTTGCTGAGGTTTCAGTAATCTCTGAGTTTTTTGGAAGCTCGGTGAATATTTTCCAAAGAAAGTGTGTTTTCCTTGCCTCTGCTTACGGCTACTTCAACAGGGAACAATTCATAGAGAGTGCACGGAGAACTAGTTGAGTGAGTCAAGTTACAAGCACACAGCAAAAACCGTGTTTGATTTTGAGTTCCAAATGCATGTATCCTTATAGGGGAAAATGTAGTAAAACCAAAATATTCAAAGTCATCATGCAAAGGATTGATTCAACCTAGCAGAACAAAATTTGTGCAGCCAAGCAGAACTCGTATACACATTTTTCCTACCAAGTATCAACAATTTCGGGTGAATAAATA
>NW_026002878.1:0-2225 GCF_001458135.2 Marmota marmota marmota | reverse complement strand
TTTAACCCTAACCATAAACCTAACCCTTGCCTTAACCCTATACCTTACCCTGAGCAAAAACTTAACCCTAATGGTAACCCTAGACCTATCCCTAATCCTTAGACTAACAAAATCCTAACCATATTAATAGTCCTAACACTAGATCTCATTCTAGCTCTAATGTTGTCCCAAACCCTAACACTAGACCTACTTGTAAACTTATACCTAAATCAAACCCTACCATTAGTTCTAGTCCTAAACCTAATCCTAAATCTAGCCCCAACTCTAGCTCTAGACCTAAACTAAATCCTAGCCCTGGCCCTAAATAAAAACCTTTACCTATCCCAAACACTAACTCTACCCCTAGACCTAAACCTAGTCTAATTCGGGCTTTAACCCTAACTTTAACTCTAACCCAAACACTGATCCTGGCTTTAACACTAAACCTAACTCTAAACCTGAAACTAACCCTAACCTAAACCTAATTCTAAACCAAGCCATAACCCTAACGATAAAACTAGCCCTAATCATAACCCCAGATCTTACAATACCCATAGCCCTAACCTTATGCCTAAACGTAACTCTAAACATAGAGCTAATTTCAGGCCTAAACCTAGCCCTAAGCATAACCCTAACACTTACACTAGCCCTATACAAAACCCTAGTCCTCACCTTACTCCTAAGGTATCTCAAAGTCTAACCCTTACCCTAAACATTAACCTAGACCTATCCCTAACTGTCACCCTAACCATAGCCAAAATCATAAACTTAACTAGCCCTAAACCTAGCTCTAAACCTACCCAAAACCCTAACCTTAAACCTAAATTTATTGATAATCCTAGCCCGAACACTAACGTTAACTCTAACCCTAACCGGAAAAATAACCATAGACATAACGCTAAAATTAAACTCAGCATAGCCCTAAATCTACATCAAACCATAAACCTAACCATAAACCTAAACATAACTATAGCTCTAATCCTAACCCTATCACTAATTCTAACTCTAAACCAAATCTAAACCTAACCTAACCCTATCCATTACCTTAATCCTAACCCTGACGTTAATGATAATCCTAGCGCTAAACTAACTCTAACCCTAACCCTAAACCTACCGTAATCCTATCCTTAGACCTAACTTTAAACCTAGCCCTAACCCTAGCTCAAAACCTAAACTTTATGCTAAATGTAACTATAAACCTAACCCTAACCCTAGTTCTAACACTAACTCTAACCCTATATCAAGGCATATTCCTAGCCATAACTCTAGTTTTAACCTAAGCTCTAACCCTATCAATTACCCTAACCATAATCCTTAACCTAATGCTAACCCTAAGCCTAACCCTAGCCCTATCACTAACGCTAACTGTATCAATTATTCTAAACCAAACCTAAACCTTAAAACAAACCCTAACCCTAAGCCTAATGCTAATTTAAGCCATAAACATAAGCGCTTACCTAAACCAAATCCTAATCCTAATAATTCCCTGAGCTCTAAACCTGACCCCTACCCTAAACCTAACCCATACACTAGACGTAGCCATAAGCCTAACCCTAAAAATATCTTTAACCATAACCCTAGACTTGATATTAGCCCTAGCACTAATCCTAGCCCTGAATCTAATACAAACACTAGCCCTCATCCTAGCCCTAAACCTAGACTTAATCATAACCCTAACCCCAACCCTAGCCCTAACCCTAAATCTAACCCTCACCCTACATATTAACCTAGCAATAACACCATTCTTTATCCCAAACTTAAATCTAACCCTATCCCTATTACTAGGCCTAAACTGAACACTAACCCTAGCCCTAATCCTTGCCCTAATTTAACCCTATCCCAAACCCTAACTCTAATTTTAGCCCTATCACTAACTCTAACTCTCACACTATCCGTATCCCTAGTTCTAAAGCTATCCCTTACCATAACTCTAACCCTGGTGCTAACCCTTTCCCTATCCTTAATCCTAGCCTAATCCTAGATCTAACCAAACTATAAATGTAACCCTAAATCTAAGTCTAAGCCTAACACTAACACTAGCCCTAACCCTAATACTAATTGTAAAACTAGCCCTAATTCTAACCCTAGGACTAAAACAAAACTGAGCAATAGACATAACCCAAAACCTTAACTTAAACCAAACCCTAAACTACTACAAAAACTAATCCTAGCCCTAACTGAGTTCTAACACTAAACTTAAAACTAACCCTGATTCTGACTCATATCCTAACACTCACTCTAGCTCT
>NW_026002877.1:0-2225 GCF_001458135.2 Marmota marmota marmota | reverse complement strand
AATTTCTGCCCTGTTACATGCCAGGATTCTGAAAGAGATTAACAAATATTTTCTCATTTGTTCTCTACCGTCTCTCTATCCAGTCAGCTGTGTGCTAGCTGCCTCTTCCCTGAAGGGAGCCTTCTTTTGAGATGTATTATGAGGAAGAAGGTCATCTACAAAGGAGATGCTTTCTCCAAAACAGTGCTGCTTACTATCAAAACATCCAAGGACTAAAATGCTTTTGGCTTTTCCATGTTCATGGTGTCCTCCCACTTTTTACTTTCCTTTCTCCACATTTTTATGAAAACACATCTGTCTCTTTAGATCATGAGCCTTCTGCTAGATGGTATACGTACAGGACCTACCACAGTGTTGGCACAAAATAAATAAATGTTAAGTGATAACGGAAGGGCTGATGAATGGAATTATATTTCCACATAGAATTGTTCCTTAGGATATAATATGTTTCCTCTTTGAGGTAAAAACTTTGCCATATGAAATTCCACAGGTTGTTTTTTTTTTTTTTTTCCCAACTTTAATTGTGGTTCTTTCTCTTTTCTCCCTTCTACTAATCTCACTATTATTTTCTGTTCTACAATGGAAACATGCAAATAAATGATGTATTGTTCTGTCTTTGTTTTCTCCTCCATCAGGGGCAGTGATTGGTGATGGACAGTCTGCTGTGGCCAGTAACATTGCTAATACCACCTACCGGCTCCAGTGGTGGGACTTCACTAAGTTTGACCTTCCAGAGATAAGTAATGGTAAGCCAATATCAACCTGGGGTCCTGGTGGAAGGGGATACATTTCTGGTGAGCCAGAACTCAAAGCCTCACGTAGCACTGGATTTTCAATCGTCTCATTGGGTAGTTGATGGACACAGGCCATTCTACAGCTCTTCTGCTCACCTCAGCACTCCAGCTAACATGACTTGAGCCCTGAGGAATTTATGGTCTAGTAGTTCACTGGCCAAAGTTTAAAAGTTTGATGGAACTAAAAGGATCAGAAATAGAAGGTAGTATCAGGACTGAAGGCTACACCTTGTGACCCTTGAAGAAGAATATAGTGATGTTAAGCTCATTTATAAATCCAGACTTGATTGGACTGAAGTGAGTGGTATGGTTTATTTCTTTTTTTACAGATATATCTGTCTAAAACTTCTTTTTTCCTTGCTTCTGGAGAAGTTCGTAGTCTCATGTTCCCATTATTCACTTGGAATCACAACTTTGTAGACATTTCATTTCATTTGGTGTCTAAGGAAGGACCTTCTCACATTCCTGAAAAGTGGTAGTTCAGACCTTGCTTGTATTCTTCTGATGGTAGGCCTCATCTGACTAGAGATTCTAACCATCACTGTAAAATTTCTGTTAAACTGTTCTTTATTGTACTGTGAGCCCCTGTTCCCCTTCCTCCTGTTCGGTTTTACCACTGAATTTCCATAGAATAAGCCTAATAAGGGGCTGGAGTTGTGGCTCAGTGGTACAGCACTTGCATGTGTGAGACCCTGGGTTCGATCCTTAGCACTGCAAATAAATAAATAAATAAATAAATAAATAATCAATCAATCCATTTACAACTAAAAAAATCTTAAAAAAAAAAAAAAAGAAGAAGAAGAAAGAAAGAAAAAGTAAGAACAAGCCTAATGATGCCTTCCAAGTAATATTCCTCTAGCTATTTGAAGGTAAATTGCCCTTTCCCTTTAAATCTTTCTTTTCAGGCCTTACTGCCTTAGATTGCTTTATCTTGTGTCACTTCCAAATCCTTGGCAGTTCTGCTCATCTTCCATTTTAACTTTGGCAGGGTGTGGAGGTGGGAGGGGAGATAACACAGAACAGAATAGAAGAGTCTTGACATGAGCTTGTACCTAGTACTTTGGACAGTATTCATCTTACCTAAGATTTCAGCAGCTTTTTCTGAAGCCACTATTGAGTTTGCAGTCACTTAAAATTTCTTGATTTATTATTATTAAGCCAAAACTCAAATGCTCTGTACTTAACTTGTGTGGCTGGAATCTTTTAAAAACCAAAGCAGGTTTGTATTTGTTTTCATGAAATTTTATCATGGCATCATTGATTCCTAGCTCTTGCCTCTCAATGTCTTATTGAACTTTGATTAGTCTTCTCTCATTCTTACATCATCTACTAATTTGATAAACACCCTTCCCCTTTCTTCCTTCAGATTATTAGCAAAACTGATAAATCAGAGCAAAGTATGGTGTCACAGGCCTGTAATCCCAGTGATTT
>NW_026002876.1:0-2225 GCF_001458135.2 Marmota marmota marmota | reverse complement strand
AAGGAGGGAAAAGAAGGATGGAAGGAAGGTTGTTAAGCAAGGGGCATAAAGAAATTTTTATGGTGAATAGAAACATCACAGATGTTTTGTGTGACGATGCAAACTTTACATATTCTACACTTTAAATATTCTATGCAGTTTATTGCATGCCAAGTATATGTCAATAAAGCTGTTAACAATATTAAAAAAATAAGAACATGAAACAATGCAATACACCCTCTACATACAATTGCCATCGAGGTCAGGAAAAGATGAATGTGGTTGGAGAACTAGGGCAGGGCATCAAGAAGTTGCGACTTTATCTGAGCTTTGCATTTTGGCAAAGTGTGAAGGAATGGGACAACAATCACCAAGGCTAAGAAAATGGCTGGAGCAAAAGCAGAGCCCTAAGCAGTGATGCCATTGAACCAAGACCCCAGGGAGCTTCGAAGAGCCATGGTGACTGGAGGAATGTTAGGGAAAGTCTTTAGTGAGCTAGGACATAACATTCCAGAGAGACTGTGACTAGAAGAGTGTGAAGTGGCTGTTGGGACAGGCTGGCCAATAGGTTTCCTTCCAGTGTCAAAGCACAGTGAGGTCCTGTGAGTTCCTGGACTGGTGTACTGTGGCTGCAGAGACCACATGCCTGTAGCAACTTGCTAGCCATGTGTGCTCTCACTGCAGGATAAAGAAATGATGCCACAGGTGCCACCACCAGTAAAATCCCCTTGCTGGGAGCCTGAACCTTCTGTGCTTATACCCTGTCACTGAGAGGAGTGTCCAGGAGCAACACCCACAGAAGTGCTCCATAAAGATCTGCTGAATAAATGTCCAGTCTCAGAAACTCATGTCTTTCCGGGTCTTATGTTCTGCAGCCTGAATTCTCTGGTCCATTTCCTCTTCCAACTCACTCAACTGCATGGCTGTCTTGTCCTGGGCTCTGAAATTCAAAAGGCGGCACAATGAATGGTTCATTGTATACATGGAATAGACAATGAAGAGAGCCTTCGAGCTCATCCATTCTGTACAGTGTTATTTTATAAGTGAAGAGAAATGCCCCATTTTAAATTATATTCCCCATTCCTTCCAGGTAATAAAATAAGATTGGTAATGTGACCATTCAGGTATAAAATGACTAGATATTAAATAAATGAGATAAATTTGATTACATGATAGTAAGTTAGACTGTGGCAAAAGCACCAAATCACTGAGACTCTCAACAAATTCTTAAATTCTTTTTGTTTCTATGACTGAGTTATAACCTCACAAAACAAACAAACAACAACAACAACAACAACAAAAACTCCATTGCAAAAAAATGGTTATGATTTTAAATTTTCATTATATGAAACTCACAATGTTATATGCTAAAGTGAAAAGGGAATAGAAGAGGTTTCAGCAATTGTTTCTCATCAGCTCCTTGCCAAACTTCTAGAATGTAGATAAGGTTGCCATGTAGAAAATTTTTGTTTCTTTTATTAATGCAATTAATAAATCATCTCTCTATGGAGACAAAAGACACTTATTTGCCAAAAAGTTATAAATGGAAAAAATTTCAGTGAGAGGCATTCCAGGATTATTTTATTTACTAGAAATTGTCTAGTACGGACATACCTGTCACTTGGTTGATGGTTGAAGTTTAAGATTTTAAAAACTTACACTTTCTTTTGTCCTCTCAGCTGCCTATCTAACTATCTAGCTTTTCACTTGCATAATGCCTTGTCTTCCCAACTAGATTACAAGTGACCAGACAGCAACCACCATAAGGCTTAGAGAGTCAATTCCCTTGAACCAATGGCATGCTGTTATTAAAGAGTAGAGGACAAGACTTATATAAGATCACCCATCTTCTTTCTAGTTTGATGAGAATGCTATAACATACTACCATATTATTGAATTATTTATTCTCTCACAGCACACTTTGTTTATTAGTTTAACTTCTATGTACAACTACAGACAAGTGTCGGGAATCCAAAGTAAATTCTGAGAAACATTATCATTTTCTGCTCTTGTTTACTTCCTCCTAATCATACTGCTTGCCCAGGGTTGAGTTGACCAAGTTTGGAAAGCTAACTAGTTCTATTTATAAATATTTGCTACTTGAAGTCTAGAACTTAGGCATCTCCATCACAATCAAATTAAAAACCAAATCTATATTGTAAATAGCAAGGTCACATGCCTTTTTCCCTTTGTTATGATCATTTTTTTTCCAGCTATTCCCTCTAGATATCAAATTCCAAACATCT
>NW_026002875.1:0-2225 GCF_001458135.2 Marmota marmota marmota | reverse complement strand
TTGAGAGAAAATTATGGTGAAGGTCTCTCGAGAAGCTAATTTAAGATTCTTGGGTGGAGAAAGGAGTGCCACTATATTAGCACATCAGACTGGGACACTCCTTACCAAGCCTTTGGTCGTGTAGAGTGTATTAAGTAGGTTTTCTTAACATTGAACCTTAAACCATCACACAATTTCCCCAGGGCTACTGAGCTACTCTAAACACAGAGAGAAATCAAGCCTGGGTTTTCTAGAATATACCACCTAAGTATTATTCATGGGGAGAAAAGCTTAGTTGGATGTAGTTTTCTAAAAAAAAAATTCACTGGTATAAAAGACCTTTAAGAAGGAAGAGACCATCTGCAATTGTGGAGGAAACACCTGCAGAGCTGCATCTGCTGATGTGGTCATCAGTGGGGTCCACACACACAGCACCAGCAAACTCATCACCTGAGCTACGGGAGTGCTCGGTGCAAGAATGCCTGCCTAGCATCCACAAGGCAGGATTGGGTCCTCAGAAATGGGGAAATAAAAGAGAAAACAATTCAAGCATAGGGCAAAACATATTTTGAGAAAGTGCCTCTACAAGTAATACACACAAGTGACATTATGTTATAATGCTCTTTAATGTGCTTACATACCGCATGATACATGAGACTTAGAACAAGCACAAGTGACAAGAGTGGGGTCCCAGAGTCATCAGCAGCTCAATAAGCAATCAAGGAAAAGAAAGAGGCCAGCTTCAGGTTACACAGACACATCCCTATGGTCCCAGCTGCCAGCCTCTCTCCATCTCAAAAAACAACAATTAAAAGGACTGTGGAGAAACTCAGTGGTGGAGCACTCCTGGGTGAAATGTGAACAAAGACAGAGAGGAAAGAAGTTCAGAAGAGACATTTCACCAATCTGTACCAAAGGCTGGAGTGGAGAGGCCTAAACTAACATACAGAATATGTAATGAAACATTAGACACAAAAGATTTAAAATACAGGAAAATGGAATCTAAAAATAAGAGAGATTTAACCAAGAAAAACATGTTGTTTTAAAATCTTCATGCTGATACAATGCTCCTCTTCAACCCAGGGTGCATTTTTGTTTCCTCTGAATAGATAAAAAAAGAAATGAAGGCACAAACCTTTTCACACACCTACAGTTTTTTTCTCAAAATAAATAAATAAAATGAAATAAAATAAAAATATCCTCAAGTCTGAACAAGTTCAAATGGATCTGAAACAAGCAAAGGTCCTACCACATTTCTACATACAGGGCTTTTCTCCAGTGTGATTTCTTAAATGCTGTTCGAAGGGACCTGGAAAGTTGAAAGTCTTACCACAATTTTGAAAGAGAGAAAAAGGATCCTCCCAGATGTGAATTCTTTGTGTCTTTGAAGAAAACTCTGAAAGCTGAATACTATCTCACATGGCTTATCCTCAGCATTTTCTACAGTATGAGTCCTTTCATAAAACTGAACAAAACTAGAACAGCTGAACTACTTATATTTCTTTTTGCATAGGATTTATTCTTTTTATTCCAAAAGAGTCTTCTGAGTCCTTAGTAAAAGACTGAGAAAACTATATTTCCCACATTTCTCACACTCACAGGGCTTCTCTCTGTGCTTTCATATATGAGAAGAAAAACAGGGCTGGATGGGAAGATGACAGGATGTAGCTTTTCTCTGGTATGTATTCTGGTATGTATTCCACGGCTTTTCTCTGGTATGTATTCTTCCATGTTTATGAAGCTGATGTGATGTAGCAAAGGTGTTGCCACACTGCTTACATTCAGAGGGTTTGTTTTTCAATGGGAATGAAATGGCTTTGAAGGCAATAGGGAAAAATGGAATGATTTGTGATAATTTTATACATTTAAAGAGTTACTCAGTTGGAAGTGATGGTGTATGCCTTTAATTCCTGAGACTTGAGCGGCTGATTCTGAAGGATCAATGTTGGAGGCTAGCCTCAGCACCTTAGGAAGACCCTAACAAATGCAACAAGTCCCTGTCTCAAAATAAAAAGTAAGTGGGATGTAACTAAGTGGTAGAGCACAACCAGAATAAATCCCCAGTGTCTGTCTGTCTCTCTCTCTCTCTCTCTCTCTCTCTCTCTCTCACACACACACACACACACACACACACACACGCACACACATTTTCAGCAGTGTGAGTCCTTCCTTATCTTTGAGGATGACATGAAATATTGATTTACCAGGTTTTACATTCAAAGGATTTTTCTCCAGTAACTTCCTAC
>NW_026002874.1:0-2225 GCF_001458135.2 Marmota marmota marmota | reverse complement strand
TTTATGGACAGGTTTAGGGTTAGGGATAGGGTTAGGTTTAGGCCTAGGGATAGAATTCGGCTAGGGTTATGGTTAGGGTAATAGTTTGGATTATAGCTACATTTAAGACTAGGGTTATAGTTAGGTTAGAGCTTTGGTTAGGGTTATGCCTAGTGTTAGAATTTGGTTCCTTTTATGGTTAGGTTAATGGATAAGATTAGAGCTAGAGATAGGGCTAGGATTATGGTTAGGTTTAGGGCTATGGTTTGGGTTAGATTTTGGGTTAAGACAAGGTTTAAGTTTATAGTTAGGTTTAGGTTAATTGTTAGGGCTAGGGTTAGGGTTAGGGCTAGGTTTAAAGCTAGGGTCATGGCTCTGATTAGGTCTAGGTTTTGTGTTAGGTTAGGGCTATTTAGGACTCGGGCTAATGTTAGAACTAGGGTTATGATTAGGGCTAGTGTTAAATTTAGCATTATGTATAAATCTAGTATGTTGATTAGGTTTAGCTTTAGGGTGATAATTAGAGATAGGGTTCGTGTTACCATCAGAATCAAGATCAGAGTTACTTATCACAGTTAGGGATAAACTCGAATTAGGGCTAGGGTTAAAGCTAGGTGTAGGGTTAGGGTTTGTGTAAGTGTTAGAGTAAGAATTAGGGATAGGTTTAATGTTAAGTCTAGGATTATGGTTTGGTTAGGTTTAGCGTTAGGGCTTTGTCACAGTTTTGTTTTACAGCTAGGGCTACCTTTAGGATTAGTGATAGTGTTGGTACTAGCGGTATGGGGAGGTTTAGGCTTAGGGTTACTCTTATGGTTAGATCTAGGTTTAGGGATATGGCTAGGTTTAGGACTAAGGATAGAGCTACTGTTAGGATTATTAACGGATAGAGTTAGAACTAGAAATTGGGCTAGGGAGAGAGTTAGAGTTAGTCTTAGGGCTAAGGTTAGGGTTAGGTTTAGGGTTAGGGCTAAATTAGGGGTAGATTTAGTGCTAGGGTTAATGTTTTGGTTAGGCCTAGGGTTAGGGTTAGGGTTAGAGGAAGGAATGAAGTTATTGCTAGGTTTAGGGCTAGGGCGAGTGTTTAGAATTTGGGTTAGAGTTAGGGTTAGAATTAAGGCTATGATTAGTGGTAGGATGAGGGTTTAGGGTTAGGATTAAGGCTATGTTTAGTGCTAGGATGAGGGTTTCTGTTAGGGCTAGGACTAGGATTAGGGATAGGGCTAATGTCAGTTCTAGATTTATGGTTAGTGTTAGTTTTAGGTTTAGGTTACGGTTAGGTCTAGTGTAAGGGTTAGGTTTAGGTAAGAGTCAGGTTTAAAGCTAGGTGTATTATTAGGGTCAGGTTCTTGGTAGGGTTTGGTTTAGGTTAAGTTTTAGGGTTAAGGATTGAATTAGGTTTAGGGTTAGGGTTACGGATAGGGTAATGGATAGAATTAGGTTTATGGCTCCGGTTAGTTTTAGGGTAATAGATAGGGTTAGTGTTAGCGATAGGGTTATCATTACGCATAGGGATATCATTTGGATTAGGCTTATCTTTAAGGTAATGGATAGGGTTAGAGCTAAGTTTAGGGCTAGAGTTAAGGTTAGGTTTAGTGTTAGGTTTAGGGTTAGGCCTAGGGTTAATATTAGGGTTATGTTTAGGGTAAGTGTAGGTATTTGAGCTAGGATGAGGGCTAGGTTGAAGGTTAGGGTTTGAGTCATGTCTAGGGTTTGGTTTAGGGTTAGGGTTATCTTTAGGCTAAGGATTATAGTTTGATCCAGGGTTAAGGCTAGGGCGAGGGTTAGCCTTAAGGTTAGGTCTAAGGTTATGGTTGGGTTTATGATTAGGGCTAGGTTTAGAGCTATGATAAAGGCTAGGTATTGTGTGATGTTTAGGGCTAACATTAGGGCTATGGACAATGTTTATGGCTAGTGTTAGGATCAGGGTTATGGGTAAGTCTATGTTAGGGTTAGGTTTTGGTTTAGGATAAGGTTTAGAGCTAGGGTTTCTATAAGGTTAATGGTCATTATTGGGTTAGGATTAGTTTTATGGTTAAGGTCACAATCAGGACTAGCATTTGGTCTAGTGATAGGTTTAGTCTTTACATTAGGTTAAGGATTGTTGTTATGGCTAGTGCTAGGTTTTTTAGGGCTTAGGCTAGATTTATGACTCTATTTAGGATTAAGTTTGGTCTAGTGCTAGTGTTACTATTAGGTTTAAGTGTAGGTTTACCGGTAAGGGTAATGTTAGGGTTCGGTTTAGGGTT
>NW_026002873.1:0-2226 GCF_001458135.2 Marmota marmota marmota | reverse complement strand
CAGGGATGTGCCCAGAGGAGCGTCCTGGGTCCTCAACCCTAGGGAGCCCCTCACCCTCTTCACCCAGCATCCAGATTGCTCCCTCGTCTGATGAAATGTGCAAAAACCTCCCATGAAATCAAGCTAAAAAGAACTCAGAAATGAGACAATTTCTGTGACAACACATTCACCATTATTTTTGCCAAAACGTCACAATTTCCAACTCATGATGTAAACCATGGTCGTGGAGCTGTGCTCCATTAGGTCATGGCTCAGACTCTGAGTCTGAGGGGGACAACTTCAAATAACACCCACTTAAAGCCTGTGATGTGCCCACCCCAGAGCTTGGACAGGGGGGAAGAAGCAATTTTTGCTTCTGTAGACCATGGGACAGTGGCACCCGGTGAGCACTGCTGGATCCAGACACTGACTTCCTTGTGTTCATCCAACACCTTTACCCAAGAGAAGCGATTGCATTTGTGCTGACTGCTCAGGAGACAGACTCCTGTGGTGCTCTGACCACCACACGCTGGGCAGCTGGCCTCCGAGTCCACCCTGAGCTGTGAATTCTGCTGTTGGGAGTCACTTTAAGTCCTGAGTAGGGGAGTATGGAACAGCTGCTGTGCCCCACAACACATTGGGCCTCACCCCCACTTGGATAATGAGGTGTGGCTCCAGGAGTAGGCGTCACATGGTGTGATTGAAGAACACCACCTGTTTGTTTGTCATTTTACCCATTGCCCTTTTTGGGATAGAATGTTCCATGGAACCTCCCCTTGTGTGTCCCTTTCCCTTGCTCTGCCCTCGGTCCCCACACAGCACATGAGATGGGTGTGGCCTTCCAAGATGTCAATCAATCTGCTGACAGGGAGACATCCAGAAAGCTAGACTCAATCCCCTGAAATGTGACCCCTTGCCTCATTTTATTGATTTTATTTTTTTTTAAATACACGACAACAGTGGAATGCATTACAATCCTTATTACACATGTAGAGCACAATTTTTCATATCTCTGTATATAAAGTAGTTCACATCAATTTATGCCATTATACATGTACTTTTTTTTTGCATTACAATTCTTAATACACATATATACCACAAGTTTTCATATCTGTGTTTGTGTATAAGGAATGTTGACACCCAATTCAAGTCTTCACACATGTACTTCCTATAATGAGGGCCATCACATTCCACTGCCTCATTTGAATGGCTTCTCCTCCATACAGCCAGGCCCCAGGCCTGCTCTCTCTCTCTCTCTCTCTCTCTCTTGCCTGCCTTGCCTCCTTCTTGGGAGCTGGTTCAGAGAAGCCATCACAGAACCCAAAGAAAATGGTATTTCTCTGTCTCTGTGCAATTATTTCATGTGGGCCCAGTTCACCTGGAGTGACTGTGACTAGTTTAGTTGTGTGCCACAACATTCGGCTTTTCCTAGAAATCCCTCTCCGAGTGATTTAGGAGTTTAGGGAGCTGGTTGCAGGGAGGGTGCTGGTACAGAGGACAGATCTAGCACTTAGGGTCATGGTGCCTACTGCCCCCAACATCCATGGTACTCATTTCCTTCAGAGGCTAGTGCTTGGTCCAGTTACTCAGCAGATCTGCTGAGAGCTTACTATGCCACAGCCCCTGAGCCAGGGGTTACAAAGACAGATGATTCAGTAGGTCCTCACTCCTCCCTACACACTTGCCAGGGGGCCTGAGCTTCCGGAGCCCTCTTGTCTCTGCTGCTGCCCTGATGACCCGAGCAGGCTCCCTCCAGGGCTGACCCTGCTCCTCAGTCTGTGCAGAATGTTTCAGAGCCTCAGGGCTGGGTTACTGTTTACTCCTATAAATTTATTTGATGCTTGGGAGGAAAGGTATTAGAAGGGAAGGGAAGAAGTCACTAAAGAGAATGAGAGTAAGCAGGTAGAATTCAAGGAAGGGGGAATAAGAGAATTGAAAATAAATGAAAAGACAAAGGGGAAAAAATAGAAAAGAAAAAAAGAAAAAAAAATTTTTTTTAAATAATAATAATAAAAAAATGAAAATTAAAATTTAAAAAGCAACAACAAAAAATGAAAATGAAAACAACAACCAAAAAAAACACCCAAATTAAGAAAGCCAATCATGGAGAAACAAACTAAATTAGAAAAAAAAAAAAGATAAATAATCAAACATGGCAGGAATTACAAACCATATATCAATAGTAACTCTAAACGTTAATGGCTTAAACTCTCCAATAAAGTGACATAGGCTGGTAACATGGATTAA
>NW_026002872.1:0-2226 GCF_001458135.2 Marmota marmota marmota | reverse complement strand
GGAGCAAACAGCAACAATTGGTATATTTCTCATCTATTGATTTTTAAATACTTCTTATATACTATGATTTATTTCTGGTTTTTTATCACTTTTTATCCAAACATTAGAGTTTTTGGTAAAATCAACTAATTTTTTAACAGAACTGAAATAATTACTGCTGGAGAAACAGGAATAGACTGGATGTGTCCTAAGATTTAACAATTATTTCTATGGCAGGGTAAAACCTACTGACATTGGGGTAGATAAAAGGCACTCCTTTTTGTGATTTGCATTTCCAAACTAGAGAAAGCTGCCACACAGAACCACACAGGGACAGGGTAATGGCAAATTGTCATTGTAGAAGGTAACTTATATATGGCAGATGGGTTGTGTTTAGCTAGGTTTCATGGGCTCCACTATGTGATTAATTGGAATAACTTTGCAGGCTCCTAGGTCTAGGCCTATCCCTTGGTTTCTGTTACCTGGCTCTAGGGTAATTAGGGCTGCTAAATAAACAGTGAGTGAATCCCTGAGTAGCAACTTGATAAGGGAAGTGTTTGGGCTGAGGACTTAATCAGCGGCCTAAGAAGGGAAACTAGACAGCCTGTAGCAACATCCTCAAGTTTGAGTTAATACAGTATTTTTAAAGAAAGTATGGAGGTTTTATAACAGGGCTCCACTTCATGCTCTGAATATAACCCTTACTGCTCTGCTACTAGCTTACTTTAAAGCCAACATTTTTTTTTCTTCCTCTTTTCTCTCTCCCTTTCTGTAACCAAAAGGTGAGCAAGATTAACCTTCCATCTTAAGGCAAATTACCTGTCCTTTGGCTCCCAGACCACAGGAATGAAAGAATCCAGATTCCAGGGCTGGTAGGAGAGGATCTAAAATATGTTTATCTATCCAGTCTATAAGTGACTTATGAGTCCTGACAGGGCGTAACTTTGTATCCTTTTTTTAAAAGTCCAAGGTTCCTCCTGGCAATTTGAAACACAGCTTTTTGTGTATTTTTGTTATCAAAACAACAAAACTTCTTTTTTTCTTTTTATCAAAACATTGTCCTCATTATTGGATCTTCATCAGGGACATAAGACTGAGCTACTGGTATCGATTTTCAAAAACTTTAAAATTAAAACTTCCACTAGGTGCAATGACACACGCCTATAATTCCAACAGCTCAGGAGGCTGAAGCAGGAGGATTCCAAGTTCAAAGCCAGGCTCAGCAATTTGTGAGATTCTAAGCAATCTAAAGAGAACTTGCCTCAAAATTAGAAAAAAAAATGAAAAGGGCTGGAGATATGGTTCAGTGGTTGAGTGCCCCCTGGATCAATCTCTGGTTAAAAAAAAATAACTATTACATGATACAGTAATTTCATTATTAGATGTGAATCCAAAGGAAATGAAAAGAGACATATGTGCTTCTGTGTTTATTGCAGCAATATTTACAATAGCCAAGATACCAAATCAATCAAATATTCATTGACAGATGAATGATAAAGAAATTGTGGAATACTATTCAAACTTTAACAAAGAATGGAAGCCTATCATTTTTTTACAAAATGAAAGAAACTGAAAACATGTTAAGCGAAATAAGCTAGGTACAGAAAGACAAATACTATATGATTGTTCATGGAATCTCAAAAAACAATTTCATGGAAGTAGAAAGTAGAATAATGGTTATCGGAAGATAGGGTGTGTTTAGAGGAAGGGGGGCTTAAGAAGTTGGTCAACAGGTACAAAGTTACTGTATATAGAAGAAATACGTTGTGCAGTAAAATTATATGAGTTGACAATATTATATAGAGTTGATAATAATGCATTGTATATTTCAAAATAGCTGAAAGAAATGAGTTTTTAATGTTTACACAGCAGAGACAGTAAATATTTGAGATAATGGATATGCATTACACAATTTATGCATGTATCAAAACATATTTTGCTCCATAATTTTGTATTTATACATGAAAAACATTATATTTTACACCATAATTCTGCATTTATACATATATCAAAACTTAATATTTGACCCCATAATTTTGTATGTTTTCAATTAAAAATGAAACTAAAGATAGACAGATTGATTGATTATATGGTACTAAACAGGAAAAAAAGAAAAAGGAGTAATGTTGTATTTTAAGAGTTTATTCCTGCATCTATCGAGATGATCATATGGTTCTTATTTTTAAGTCTATTGATGTGGTGAATAACATTTATTGATTTCCATATATTGAACCAGCCTTGCATCCC
>NW_026002871.1:0-2226 GCF_001458135.2 Marmota marmota marmota | reverse complement strand
TTACATTATGTCTGTTAAGTTTTATCCCCTAGAACAAGTAATCTTGGAGAAACTAAGGTTTTTACATCTGTGGCTAAACAGCAACTGTTATTTTAAAGTATTGTCATATATTACAAAGTTTAGATTTTCCTTTAAAAGCTAACCTTGGTTAATATAAAAACATCAATAAAAGTAGGATATCCAAGGATATCCACTCTTGTCATTACTATTATATTTCTTGAAACTCCAGCTAAAGCAATCATGCAAGGGAAGGAAATTAGAAGGATACAAAAAGTAAAGGAAGTCAAATAATTTGTTTCACAGTAACATAATCTTACATCAGGAACATCCCAAAATTACACTGGAAGACATTTTTAATAAATTCAGTTAAGTAGAAGGTTATAAGATCAGCCTCCAAAAATCAATAGCTTTTCAGTACTTCAGTAATGAACTTGCTGAGAATGAAATCAGGAAAACAATTCCATTCACAATTACAGTTTTAAAAAACTGGAAATAAATATAATCGAGGAGGTGAAAGACCTCTACTATAAAATGCTGAAGAGAGAAATTGAAGTAGACCTTAGGATGGAAGACCTATATGCTGGATAGGCAAAATTAATATTGCCAAAATGGCCATATTACCAAAAGTGATAGACAGATTCAAGCAATACCATCAACCAGTGACATTCTTCCCAGAATTAGAAAGAAACAATCCAAAAATTTGTATGAAAAAATAAAAGAGCCAGAATAGCTAAAGCAATACCAAACAATAAGAGTTATTATGATGGTATAACAATAAATGATCTCCAGTTATACTACAGAGCTATAGTTCCAAAAAATAAAGTGTATGATATTGGCATACAAACATACATGAACTCCAATGGATAGAATAGAAAACACAGAGACAAACCTCACACAGATACAGTTATCTAATCCTTGACAAAGGTGCTAAAAATCCACATTGGAGAAAAGGCAGACTTTTTAACAAATGATGCTGAAAAAACTGTTTATCTGTAAGAATGAAACTAGCCTCCTGTCTCTCACTCTGCACAACTAACAACTCAAAAGTGGATCAAAAGACCTAGGTATTAGACCAGAAGCACTGTAACTGCTAGAAGAAAACAGGGTTAATACTCCAAGATATTGACACAGGTACAAACTTCCTTTGTAAGACTCCTGAAGTGCATGAAATAAAACTAATAATCAACAAGTTTGATGGCTTAAAATTTAAAAGCTTGTTTACAGCAAAGGAAGCAAGAGCATGCAGATAGAGACTAAAGCATGGGGAAAAATCTTTACCAGCTACTCCTCCAGCAGGAAAATTGATATCCAGAATACATGTATAGAACTCAAAAAAAATTAACACCCCAAAAACAAATAACCCAATGAATAAAAAACCAAATGAGCTAAACATACATTTCTCAAAAAAAAGAAAGAAAGAAAGAAAGAAAGAAAGAAAGAAAGAAAGAAAAGAAAACAACAGAAAGAAAAGAAAAAGAAAAAATTGCAAATGATAGAAATATATATCTAATAGAAAGTTCAACATCCTTAGCAGTGAGGGAAATGCAAATAGAAAATACACTGAAATTTCATCTCATTCTAGTTTGTGTAGGAATTGTCAAGAGTACATATAACAACAAATGGCTGAAGAGAAAGAAGAGGAAGAATGTCATTATACATGTTCATAGGCATGAAAATTAATACCACCACTTTGGAAAGCAGTATGGAGATTCCTCAAAAGACTAGGGATGGAACCATCATTGGAACAGTTATCCCACTCCTTGGCATTTATTCAAAAGAATGAAAATCATCATAGTATGGTATACAAGCATGCCAATTTTTATAGCAGCACAATTCACACTAACCAAGTTATGGAACCAGCCTAGGAGTCCCTTAATAGATGACTGCATAAGGAAAATGTGGTATGTATACACAATGGAGCTCTACTCAACCATAAAGAAGAATGAAATTGTGTCATTTGCTGATAAATGGATGGAACTAGAGACATTCATGAAGAGTGAAATGAGCATGACTCAATATCAAAGGTCAAATGTTTTCTTTTTAATGTGGGAGTTAGAGAGAAATAAGAATTTAAAAACAAGAAGATCAGCAAAATTAAATTAACCACATCATGGGCATGTGTGAGCATATCACCACAAATTGCACTTTCATGTCTACCTTTAATGAAGCAATTAAAATAAATCAAAATTCTAATTCAATGAAAAACAACAACAACAACAACAAAAA
>NW_026002870.1:0-2226 GCF_001458135.2 Marmota marmota marmota | reverse complement strand
ATCTTAGTATAAAAAGTAACATAGAACTTTACATATCTTATTGATAATATGTCCAGTTATAGAACACAAATGATATAAATAAATCTCCAACATGTTTTTCTTTTAAGCCTAATATTACCATACAACTTTAGAACACCAGCTTGATATAAGGCTCTTTTAAAGCTTCTACCTTATAGATTTGTATACCTGGAAGATATGAACAAATAGCACCACAATTACATTGATGTTTTTATATTAACCAAGTTTAGCTTTTAAAGAAATAACATAGCACAATTCTCTAAAACAACAGCACTTGTTTAACCAGCTGTTTAATTTCTTTAAGATTACTTGCTCAAAAACTTACACATATAACCAACTTACACAGACCTTCTTTATCACTTACTTAAACCCTCTTATTAACTTAATCACATAGACTTTTATCCAGAAACGCATTTTCCTTCTATTAAATCCATACCTAGAACCTTTTAATTTCTCTTTTCCATCTGTTAACCTCCTTTTCTGTTCACATTTTGAAACAGTACTTGTAAATTTCTGAATTTAAGCAGATTATTTCATAGACATCAACATTTTATTAGGGTCTTTTTTGAACACCTAGAAAAACTTATAATCTTATTTTTAAAGACATCTTTACTTTTATCTGTTTACCCAATTTAAATTGAACCATTTGAATCACGTGAATCAAAGACATTTGGATCCATTTTTTAAATTTTTCATGAGCGCTCCTCATATATCTGCAAATTGTCATATAATTGCATGATATATGGACATACACATATAGACATACAACACGTAACACAAGTGTGCACACATACACAATACTAAAGGCCTTGTAGCTTTTCTCAGGTGAAATCTCCATTGCAATGTTTAGAAAAACTCCACAGTTGATCAAAAATCGAACTGATTAGAAAAACATTAACTTAGGTCGGTAGGATCAAAATCATGAGCTCAAAAAAAAATACAGAATTAAGAAAAAGAAAAAGTCCTAGAAAAAAATTGACCGGCCAGTAATTAGTAAATGCCATACAATTTACTCTTTGGTTTAATCTAGTTTGAGTTCAGGTAAAAGACACCTTTACTTTTTTTCCCCTCAGTCTCCTACTGAGCCCCAGGCTTCTTCTATTTGCATATCAACTTAAGTCTTGGCTGAGGTCTGGAAGGAACTGGGAAAACTGGAATTCTGAGCAGAAACCTCATGCCTAAGGCATTTTAACCATAAGTCACAATGTTCAGGTTTGGATGTTGAAAATTATGATACAAGTTTAAGATACAATTCACAAAATTTCATACCTCTACATCTTTCTACACTAGAAAAACTTGCTCACACAAAACTGAAAATAGGATCTCACTTGATAATATAAAAGCTACCATCAGAAGAAATTCCTTCAGGATCATTAAGCCACATCCTTTATTCTGAAGTTCCTAAAGTAGTATTAAGTTACATTAAATCACCTGAAAAAAATTCCAAAAGAGAACCACACACTACCATGTATATCCAAAATTAAGCTTTAAAAATTTCCAAGACTGTTGCTATTTAATGTCATTTTAATAAGCCAGACCAGCGTTCCAATTCAACACTTTTCTTTCCTAAATCTTACACACTGAGAGGAACAGATACCATATCATAATTTACTATCCTTGCCCAAGTTAATGCACTGGTACACCTAGTGAAATCTTCTCAGGCTACCCAGTTCAAAAATTGATGAAAAAAATAAAACTAAATGATTGGGAGTTACTTGCCAACTTGGAAGTAGAGTTCTTTAATTTTCCATCCTAAGTATTTAGCATGAACTATCTGAAATCACAAACTAAACAATTACCTAACCCCAACTTTTAACTGCAAGATTGTGCAATGCTTCAAACTCATTTAGATACCAGATGTTACAATGAAACATCATCTTTTAGACACACATTTAGCCTAAATTATCCCCAAGAAACAATTTATAATAACTTTAAAACAGACAGACCAGATAAGAGAAAATCTCCCCAGGTTTCTAATTTCCATTTAATTATGACTCCTACATCAGTGGCACCATAGATTTCCCCACGAGTGGACCAGATGTTTTCACAGAGGGGCAACTATAGGTGTAAAATCAAGGGTCTTGGTGTGGCGACTTTACTGCATTCAGTGTCCCCTTCTTTTTAAGTAGACAGAGATGGAGCAATCCTTACAGTGCAGGGAAGAAATGAGGAGGTTCCCCAAAGCAAAATGGCTTTGGCAGCTGCTGG
>NW_026002869.1:0-2226 GCF_001458135.2 Marmota marmota marmota | reverse complement strand
GTAACATTCTCCTCTAGTGGGAAAACATTCCAGATACACATGCATACCCAATAGCTCAAATTTATTGAGTACCAATACTGTGCCTGGCTTTGTCCCCAGTGTTGTTGCTCATTTTCTGCAAGACATGTCAGGTCTTGATTTACATGTGCTTATACACCTAATCATATAATTAAAATTTAATCCAAATATTTTAAATCCAGTTTTATGAGGATTTCCCCCTGCAATTAAAGTCTACCTTATTTGTGTATTTAAGCACTGATTGGTCCTGGCTACAAAGTCACACAGCCTGTCTACTAATCTCTGCCAAGAAGCAAGAGAGGTGGGGTGTTGGCCTGGGTGGGTCAGAGTTCCAGCGGCCCTGCTGCTGCCTGGAGCCAGTGCCTAGGGAGTCAAGGCTCCCTGACCTGTCAGACCTGTCATCTGCAGCAGCCAGGCCTTGGCACAGCAGGGAGGCCTACTGCAGAAGCCCATGCCATGCATCACTGCAGCTGGGTCCACAACCTCAACTTCCTGCTACTCAACCTCCATTGAGAAAATGGAAGTGGGGCAGACATGAATGAATGGTGGGAATACAGAATTGACCAATAGCATTAGATCATTTCCAAACCTGATTGGCCAAAGTCTGGACCAATAGCATTGGTACATTTTTCAAACCCTAATTAGCATAACTTTGAGCCAATCACAGTAACCCAAGGGCTATATAAGACCTCTTGCCAGACACACTTCATAGAAGGTGGCGGCGAAAGGGAAGGCAGCGACGAAAGGGAAGACTGCGACTATGGCTAAAGAGAAGAAGACTCATCCTCACGCAGTGTGTTGAACTGTGAGTCTTCTACACTGATCTTCAACAAATACTTGCTTCATCTGGCCTGAGGATTCCATTCTTTGCGTTTGTGGGAGAAGACCTTTAAAAGAAAAAGACGTTGAGGGTGAGTTGCTGGGGTGTGCTGCTCTGCACAAAATACCTTTATTTTATTTATTTATTTTTATGTGGTGCTGAAGATGGAACCCAGGGCCTAGCACGTGCCAGGTGAGCGCTCTACAGCTGAGCCACAACCCAAGCCCCCCCACACCCCAAGTCTTGAACGTTCTTATAGTGAGTTTTTGCTTTTTTGTAGTTGTTCTTGTTATTGACAAATCTAAAAGATGTTTTTGTCTTTCCTGTGAAAATTGTTTTTCTCAAAACCCAGTATATCTATGGTTGAGGTATCTGTAAGTTAGGCTTCCGGATCCTGATGTAAGAAAACGTAGGGTAGCTTTTACTAAGTTCAGGAGGAACCAGGAAAAAACATGCAGGGAAGACAAAAAGAACCCCTGAAAAATGTAACCTGTCAGGTCTTGATTTACATGTGCTTACACACATAAACAGGTTTTTCATCATATGATTAAAATTTAATCCAAATATTTTAAATCTGGTTTTATCAGGATTTTTCCTCACAAGTTAAAGTGTATCTTATTTGGCTTTGAACTTAAATAGTCATTGAATAATTAATGTAATAACTAATTTTGCTAGAAATAATTTTAATATTTTCCTCCTTGTTTCATCTATTCATTTCATCATTTTCTTCCCATGTCTTTTGCATTTTCCTTTACCTCATATTTAGTTTATTATTTTGAGAACATGAAGGAATGTTTTTTCATATACTTGATTGAATTATCACATAAGGTTCTCCTGAATGGGATATGCCATTCTGACCAAGATTTGATAATTTCAAAGATAAAATTATCCTGTGGCACCTGTGAGAAAGGTAGATGTCTATGCAGTTTCTTACTTTCCAGGATCTTGGCCTCTATTGTGTGTCCCCATAGAAAGTGATGAAGTATCATTTCTACCTCTTTCATTCAAAGACTGAGCAATATCCCCAGCCTCAACAATTTAAGTTACTCAGCATTAAAAGAGAATAAAATTATGGCATTTGCATGTAAATGGATGGAGTTGGACAATATCATGCTAAATGAAATAAGTCCATCCCTAAAAACCAAAGGCAGAATATTCTGATAAGTGGATGTTGATCCATAGCGGAGAGGGGTTAGACATGGGAAAAATGGAGAAATATATTGTTTTTAACTTTAAAATACAATAATCCTTTGTTGGTATTCATTCAATTTCTTTAATATATACAGTACCATTCAGATCATCTACTTATTTTTGTAGTAGGCATTTTGGTAGATTTTGTCTTTCAAGAAATTATTCCATTTCATCTAGGTTTTTAAATTTCTGATTAT
>NW_026002868.1:0-2226 GCF_001458135.2 Marmota marmota marmota | reverse complement strand
TATATATATATATATATATATATATATATATATATATATATGAAATACTCCTCACCAATCAGCTTAGACCTGTAGAAATTATCATATGTGTGTACCATGACAACATACAGTTACATGATAGTATAAGGCTAGAGCTATACTTGTCAATACAGTGAAAATCTGGGGCTTAGGAGGAAAGAGGAGGTACATTCAAAAAATAAAAAATAATAAAGTTTGAGAAAAATTGGTTTCTAGAGCCCAGAAATATTTTTGGTTTAATTAGAGTACGAAATACCACATAAGTATTATACTGACGTTACATCTGTTAAATACATCACATGTATAATGGCTTTCAAAAAATATGTATAACTTATCACAAACTAAATAAACATTTACAAGAGCACATAAAATACCATGTGTGTAAATAAAACCAATCATTACAAAGACAACTATTTTAACTCAATTTAAAATATAATATTTTCCCATCAAAATTTTATCATGTTTTTCTTTAAATACAAGAAGAAGAGAGCTGGACGTGGTGGTGCACAATTGTAATCCCAGAACCTTGGGAACCTGAGACAGGTGTATTGTAAGCTCAAACCCAACATCAGCAAAAGTGAGGCCCTAAGAGACTCAGTGAGACACCATCTCTAAATGTCTTACAAAATAGGTCTGGGGATGTGGCTCAATGGCTAATTTCCCCTGAGTTTAATTCCCAGTACCAAATAAAAGAAAAGAAAAGAAGGGACCAAAAAATATATAAATTTATCTTGGAAATAAAATATGTAAAATACCCCAAAACCTTTAATAAAAAAACCAAATAATATAGTTATTGTTATGTGACACATTTAATATAAATTATAAAACTATATTGCAATAATACAGACCAACAAATCATAACATGAATCAAATCTGAAACCATATTTATGTCAATAGTATTGTTAAAATCAATATGAAAGGCATATGTAAAACTGACCATATGAAAAATAACATTAGACGTGAATGAATGAATCTATCCAACCTAAAGTTAGAATTGGGACCTAGTGGCAAAGTTCACTGGTAGAGTGTGTGTGAAGAATGTGCAGGGTAGTCAGTTCTAACCTTAGCAACACTATAAAAGGCAAATGTTAAGAGGGAATTATGTTGAAAATAAAGCAGAATATTAAAATGAGACACTCTCCCTCCATCTATAGATACATTTAAGAAAAAAAAAAAAAACACTACTATGAGTGTCTCTTTGGCAAAATCATGAGTGAGTAGAGAGATTTAGATACACTGGATATTAGTCCTGTCTTGAGCAATGTACCACATTTGGGAAAAAAATCCCCAATTACCATCATTACCTATAGTAAACAGAAATGTGAGAGAGGGGCCCTGGGTTCCATCTCTAGCACCACAAAAAAAAAAAGGAAATATGGGAGAAATGATACAAAAAAAATTGGTGATATCTAGGAGCCATAAAATCCTTTGCAAGTGTGTCATCAGCTGTGATCAAGACACAGAAATACCCAAATATCAAAGCTGTCAATTTATCTCAAAAAAACATCTGCCAGCATATTTTCCAAACTGCTATTGCTGACAGATGAAGTTCACTCTAGCTTGTATTTTAGATGAAATAGGGAGAAATCCAGTAAACGAATCTTAGCCTGAGTGAGATTTTAGCACTTTCTGAATACTTCCCCAACCCTAAGACACTACTAATAATGCTAGAACTACCAATAGCTCCTAGAATTTTTTTTGTGTGTGTGTTTTGAATGTCTCAACTTTAATACATATTTTTTTTTATTTTACTATGTCCTGAAGTTCCAAGCTCTGGAACACAAGGTGAGTGAGCTTATGTAAATCTCTACAGATTTTAAACAAATGAATTTACATTCTTGTCCCAGAACTTTTATGAACTATGATACCAAACAGTATTTCAGAAGGAGGTTAAAAACCAATGATCCCTGTTTATTCCAACAAATCTTTACAGAATAGTCTTACATTGGCTACTTCATATAAACTTTCCACAGGGATAAAATGCATCAGTCAAAGAGACTTTCTGTAGCCTGGGAAGTGCTTTTGAAAAGGTTATTATAATAATCTAAAAGAGCTAGGTGTGGTGGCAAATATATTAAGACTGGAGAGTCTGAGTCAGGATGATTGTGATTTGAAAGATACCCTTAACAATATAGCAAGGCTATAAGCAACTTAGTGAGATATTAGTGATATACCACCTGTCTAAAAAAAAAAAAAAAAAAAAAGGCC
>NW_026002867.1:0-2226 GCF_001458135.2 Marmota marmota marmota | reverse complement strand
GAATGCAAGGGAAGAATGGAGGAACTTTGGATTGAGCTAGGGGAGAGAGGGGCTGTATGGGTTGGCGGGGAGATGGTGGAATGTGATGGAAATTATTATTCCTATGTATGTGTATGATTGCACAAATTATTATTCCTATGTATGTTTATGATGTACATGATTACATCATGTACAACCAGAGAAATGAAAAGTTGTGCTTCATTTGTGTAAAAAATGAAATAAAATAAATTAAATTAAAAAATTGATGTTAAGCTTGAATGTGACATTAATGATTCTCTCAGTAAAGCCATTATCCCCAAGTAGAAAATGTAGGTAGAAGGAAAAGTGGTGGGTTCTAGATTCCTAAGTTTTGTACCTGCCCTTCGGCTCAAAAAATTTAAAAAGAATACAAAAAAGAAAAAGAAAGAAAGAAAGAAAAAGAAAAGAAAAAAGAAATGAGTGATCAGGCCAGGCATGGTGGCACATATCTATAATCCCAACAGCTCTGGAGGATGAGACAAGAGTATTGCAGGTTCAAAGCCAGGCTCAGCAACTTAAGGAGACCCTAAGCAACTCAGTGACAACCTGTCTCTAAATAAAATATTAAGTAAGATAAAGTATAATTAGATTATAATATGAAGTACAAGTCTTCTGTACAGGAGAATTTAAATAATTTATGTAGATCCTCTAGCTTGAAGACATGGAGTGTAATTCTCTGCTTCTCAGGTGTGAGGTTCTCATACTGGTGTCTGCAAAGTGCAGAGTGGGAAAGGGTGGGCAGAGCATCTTCACAGTGAAGAAACCTGGTATGACCTTAGCCAGATGATCAGGGTTAACAGCAACATGATAAGTCTTACTGACAGCATGTATTCTTTTTTTTTTTAAATATGTTTTAGTTGTCAATGGATCTTTTATTTTATTTATTTATTTGTTTGTTTATTTATTTATTTATTTATTTATTTATTTATTTATTTATTTATATGTGGTGCTGAGGATTGAAACCAGGGCCTCACACATGCCATGCAACCGCTCACAACTCCAGCCCTAACAACATGTATTCTTAATATGTGATGAAGATGACACTACATTAGAGGAAATCGGGTGTGGTGTTTATGGGAACTGTCTATCCTTTCTTTGCAATGTTTCTGTAAATCTAAACGTGTCCAAAAAGATAAAATTTATCTTTAAAAGACAGAAAAAGATTTGAATATACCTTTCTCCAAAGAAGATATACAAACAGCAACAAGCACATGAAAACATGCTCAGCATAATTAGTGATTGGGGAAATGCAAATCAAAAGCACAGTGAGATACTACTTGACATCCAGTCTGCTGGCTAACATAAAGAAGATGACAACAGCAAGTGTTGGTGAAGATGTGGAGAAACTGGAATATTCACACATTTATGGTGGGACTGTAAAACAGCGAAGACATAATGAAAAATAGTGTGGCAGTTCCTCAAAATGTTAAACATAGAATTATCGTGTGACTCAGTAATTCCCCTTCTAGGCCCAAGAGAATTGAAAACCTATATCCACACAACAACTTGCTCACAGATGTTCATAGCAACCTTATCCATTATAACTAAAACATGAAACCAACCCAGATCTCCATCCACCAATGAATGAATAAACAGAAATGTGGCATATTCATACAATGGCATGTTATTTGGTCACGTCACAACATGGATAAAGCTTAAAATCATAGCAAATGAAAACATGGTCCAAAAAGCCATTTCATTCAATATGAAGTGTCCAAACTATGCAAATCCACAGAAACATGAAGTAGATTGCTATTTTCCAAAGTTAGGGGAAAGGGAAAATGGGGAGCTATGGCTAATGAGTAGATGGTTCCTTTAGGGAATGATAAAAAAATTTACATAAAAATTTTTTAAATTTAAAAATTATGAGACCAGGTGCGGTAGTGCACACCTATAATCTTGTGGCTTGGGAGCCTGAGGCAGGAGGATCACGAGTTCAAAGCCAGCCTCAGCAACTTAGCTAGGCCCTAAACAACTTAGCAAGACAGTGTGTCTAAATAAAATATTAAAAAGGTTGGACATGTAGTTCAGTGGTTAAGTACCCCTGGGTTCAATCCCCAGTGCCCTCCCCCTCCAGAAAATGCTATGAAATTAGATAATGGTGATGGTTGCACAACTTAACTGTGTACTTTCAAAAAGTGAAATGTATCACACATGAAAAAAAAAAAAAAATATATATATATATATATATATATATATATATATATA
>NW_026002866.1:0-2226 GCF_001458135.2 Marmota marmota marmota | reverse complement strand
TGAGAGGATATTCTTGAACCCAAAGTTACTTTTTTTTTTTTCTACCAAGGATTGAAGTAAGGGGCACTCAACCACTGAGCCACATCCCCAGCTCTATTTTGTATTTTATTTAAAGACAGGGTCTCATTGAGTTACTTAGTGCCTCACCATTGCTGAGGATGAACTCTCAATCCTTGAGTTGCTGAGATTACAAGTGTGAGGCGCTACATACGCCTGGCCCCAACATTATTACTGGTATGGTATCTCATTGCCTGGGACCCAACAGAGCTAGTGGAATCTGCAAACCATAGTACCCAAGATCCAGCGGCTTGTTTCTTCACATGTTCTGTAAGACAGATGCTGGCATATTGCTCTGCAGAGCAGCATATAAAACAAATAAGAGGCTGCAAATTATGCAGAATGTGCCAGCCTTGATCCGGGTAACTTGGGAGATTGAAGCAGGAGTTTAGCAAGTTCAAATACAGCCTTGGCAATTCAGTGAGATCTGGTCTCAAAATTAAAAATATAAAAAAGAGCTAGGGATATAGGTCAGTGGTAAAACATCTCTGGGTTCAATTCTCAGTATGAGGTGAGGAAACCGCTACAAAATACCCCCAACAAAATGCTGAACCTTTGGCCAAAATCAGACCAAGAAAGTGAGGGGATAATTTTGTATTGTTGCCAGACAAGTAGTGAAAATGTTTGGGAGTTTAAATAGTGGAAAAGCTTTTGTTTTTGTTTTATTTTTTATTTTTTTGGCGGTACTGTGGATTGAACCCAGGGTGCTCTACCACTGAACTACATTCCCAACTGCTTTTTTTTTTGTACTGGGAATTGAATCCAGGGGTAACTTAATCACTGAGCCACACATCCTTAGACTTTTAAAATATTTTATTTAGAGACAGGGTCTTGTTGAGCTGCTTAGGGACTCGCTAAATTGTTGAGGTTAACTTTGAACTCACAATCCTCCTGCTTCAGCCTCCCGAGCCACTGGGATTATAGGCATGTGCCACGGTACCTGGCTACATCCCCAGCTTTTTTCATTTTTTATTTTGAGACAGGGTCTGGCTAAATTACTGAGGCTGGCCTAGAATTTGTGATCCTCCTGCCTCAACATCCTGAGTTCAGGAAAAACTTAAAAATACAGATTCATATTGATGAACTCATCATATGAAAAGGCAATAGTAATTCTTTCTCATACGGGGATCAAACCCAGGGGTGCTTAACCACTGAGCCACATCACTATCCCTTTTTAAAATTTTTAATTCTGAGACTACTTGCTAAGTTGCTAAATTGCTGAGGCTGGCTTTGAATTTATGATTCTCCTACCTCAACCTCCAGAGTTGCTGGGATTACTGGCGTGCACCACCACACCCAATGTTAATTTTTTTTCTTTAAATGAACACCCTAGAAGACATAGCTGTGGATGACTTTTGAATTAAAGAAAGGAACAAGTTTGAAGGTAGTAATATCTTCAGTCCGGATAATCCCCAGAAGTTAAAAACACTTTCTTTGAGGGCTTCAGGTCACGTTTCTGCTAGCAAGAGGAGGATTGAAAAGGGAAGAGGGGAGGCAAATAGATGTAAAAGAGAGAAAGGAGAGAATGAAAAAAGATGGGGAGGTATGAAGGAATAGAATATAGTATGAATTGATGAGGAATTATTAGAAATGTACTATGTCTTTTTAAAAATATTTTTTAGTTGTAGATGGACACAGTATCTTTATTTTACTTACTTATTTGTATGTGGTACTGAGGATTGAACCCAGTTCCTTATGCATGCGAGGCAAGCTCTGTACCCCTGAGCTACAGCCCCAGCCCGCTGTACTGTCTTTGTATGAAGTTGATGTATTGTGGGTGTAGCCAGAAAATTTAATGACAGAAAAAAAACTAGATTGAAGGAAGAATAGGATGGGAAGTCTATAACAGAGAAGTTAAAATTTTGTTGTGCATAGTTTTACTTCAATGTGGGTAAGACCTTATTATGATCTTACACTTGTAGCCCTCACCTTCCTACTCCTTTGCCTATATCTCCCGATACATTGAAGTAACTTTTAACTTAATTTTTTGTTTTGTTACTGGGAATCAAAAATCAAGCCCAGAGCCGCGTTTGGTGGCGTGCACCTGTAATCCCAACAGCTTAGGAGGCTGAGGCAGAGGATTGCAAGTTCAAAGCAACTCAGTGAGACCCTGACTCTATTAAAAATATAGAAAAAGGCTGGGGATGTGGCTCAGTGGTTAAGATCCCC
>NW_026002865.1:0-2227 GCF_001458135.2 Marmota marmota marmota | reverse complement strand
CCTCCAGAACTGTGAGAAAATATATTTCTATTGTTTAAGTTGCCCAAGTGTGTGTGAGTGTGTGTGTGTGTGTGTGTGTGTGTGTGTGTTTCTGATACTGGGGATACAAGGGTGCTCTGTCACTGAGCTATAACTCCAATCCTTTTTATTTTTTTGAGTAGGGTCTCACTAAGTTGTTGAGGCTGGCCTCAGACTTTTGATCCTCCTGCCTCAGCCTCCTGAGTCACTGGGATCACAGGTGTGCACCACACTGCAACTGGCTTCTGCATTTTTTAATGGCAGCCCAAGCACTCTAAGACACATGTTAACCATATAGGAGTAGCAGGCTTAAGTGTACCTAACAGATAATCTAAAAGAACCATAATTTAAGCAAGATGAAACTTGCCTTTTTTTTTTCTTCCACTCAAACAAATTTGAAAGTAGGTTTCACAGAGTTTGAGCAGTTTCTATTTCCAAGCTCACCTCACAGTCCAGTGTGACTGCAGGGGGTCCTGCCATCGCATCTGAAATCTTAGAGAGCAATTAATAAGGTGGGGGATGCCAAAAAGACTCACCTCCCAGCTGAATCTGCTCCTTTAAAGAAGCCTTAAGAATACCTTTCGACACTTCTGTTTCTGTCACAACATGACCTAGACATGTCTAGCAGCACAGGAGGTTGGGAACTGTCATCTCTCGGCTGCGCAGCGCATTGCTACCCTACCTACAATAGCCTCTGTTTCTGGGGAAAGTGGAGAATGGATACTTGTAGGCAGCACCCAGGCCCTGCCGCCAGGTGCAGTGGTTTTCTGGGCTGTGGAGGCTGCGCACACGGAGGAAGGCGCAGGGAGAAACGGGCGGATGAAGGTGACTTCCAAATCCAGAATGACGGCGGCACCCCGTGCTCACTGACGGTGTCTTGGGGACCCGATCAGGGGCTCTGCATGCCGCCCTGCGACCCCGCCTGTAAACGCTGCCTTTCCAACCCCTGTCCCCAGGCCTCCACAGTGGCCACCCCCTGTCCCCAGGTCTCCACAGTGGCCATCCCTTCCCCAGGTCTCCACAGTGGCCTCCTTCCCTCAAGCTCTGTCCAGCCTCCCTGGCGCCCAGCCCCTCGCCGGCCTCTGCGCCAGCGTAACTAGACCCGGTGCGGAGCAGCCCACCCACCCGGTGGACAAGCCGGACGGAAACCCAAAGAAGAGGGCAGAGAGGAAGCGGTTGGAAGTCTCCACTTTAGTATTTTTTTGTTCCTGATCAAGGTCATTTGAAGGACGGGGATATGTGGGATAAGACAGACCTCCCTGTTTCCTCTCAACCCCGGTGAAGAATGTGGCTCCCCTGAGCCTGGGGACAGCAGCTGCTCGCCGTGTCCCCACGGCGTGGGTGGGCAGGTGGTCGGGGGCGTGGAATGGTTGAATGAAGGTGAGCAAGGGGAGGCGACGCTTCTCAAACTGGCTTTGTCCTGTAACTTAGAAAATCCGCCCCCCCCCCATGTGTCAGGGCCACCTGTCCTCTGCCTTCCCCGGCCTCTGCCGGCGCCCCCCATCTCTGGTGATAGCAGGGCCCAGCCCACCGCCAGGGCTTGACAATGGTCCAGGACACTGAGAATGCAGCGCTTTGTCCCTCGCCCTGGCACTTCAAGGTGCCGGTGGCACTCACTCACGGGTCTTTAGCTTTAGCAGTTCCTGGCGTGGGCATGAGACGGTGCAGGAACCCGGGTCTCTGCCCGTCCTTAGAAGTTATTGCCTAGAGGGAAGGGGGGGAGGTTAAGTGCAGAAAAATGTGAATGCTCAAGGAGGGAGACGTGGGGGACGTCAATAACATGCAAGGGGACACCTGCCTGACCTTCAGGATACAAGAGGGACTTTCTAGAGGAAGCAGAGTCATCTAATGGACAAATAGGGAGTGGAAACAACAGTGGCTTACACAAAGGCTTATTTCCCTGTCATGTGAAAGTCCAGAGGAAGGAATCCAGCAGTGTCATGGTGCCCTGTGGTGTCAGGGTCCAGGGGTCTACTATTTTGTTCGTGCTGCTGGGTGTGGCCCCTATTTCCATAGTTGCCTCATGGTTCAAGATGACTCTGTTAGCTCCAGCCATCACATTCCACCTTCCTGCATGGTATGAGTGAGTGAAAGTGTCGTTGAATATAAATGCCAGCTAATCCATCTGTAGTGCCTTCTAATTTTTTCCCCCTCAAAACTGATATGCATAGCTCAGAAGGGTCTGTGGCAAAAACAAGGTCGTCGGCCC
>NW_026002864.1:0-2227 GCF_001458135.2 Marmota marmota marmota | reverse complement strand
CAGAGACTGATCACATTTGTTTCTCATAAAGAGTTTGCTTAAGCTGAGCATGGTGGCCTGCTCCCACAGTCTCAGCCACTCCCAAAGCAGGAGAATTGCATAAGCCTATGAGTTTGAGACCAGCCTGGGCAACATAGCAAGATCCCATCTAAAAAACAGAAACAAGTTGTTTGGTCATAAAGCCCCAACATGTTCTGCAAAAAAAAAAAAAAAAAATGTGTCTCTGGTTCTTCTAATGGTAAAGAATTACCCAAGTGGATCCCTGTCTTAGATACAAGGTCTTCTCAGATGTCTACCCTCAGGCAAATTCAACATGGTTGTGATATAGTTACTAGCTGCATACAGGTGGGGCGAATGACTTCACATACAGCTTAATTCTTTTTGTTCTCTAGGTGCAAAAAGTTACTTTGATGTCATTACTCAGTTCTTGACACATTTGTTATTAGAAAATTGCTCTAGTTTTTAATGTTTTCTCCCTTCTTTCATACCCCGGCTCTCATTTCCACCACAAACGTTGGCAAACACTATAAATTAGGGCTCACCTCCCCCCATTTTTTCTCTTTTGTAGATCTAGCTTTTAAGCATTTATCATCACATCTGTGGTTCTAGTCTTAGATATATCTTCAGAAGAATCTCTCTGCCTTTGTAGGTTTTCCATGTTCATCAGAAGAGTGAAGAGTGTGAGGATTAATTTTATATATCAACTTGGCTGGGTGACAGTGTGCAGATATTTGGCCTATTTTAGCTGTTTCTATTAAGGGTGTTTTTGAGATGATATAAACATTTAAATAGGTAGACTGAGTCAAGCACTGTTATGGTTTGGATATGAGGTGTCCCTCAAAAGCTCACATGAAGCAATGCAAGAAGGTTCAGAGGAGAAATGAGAAATGATTACATTGTGAGAGACTTAACCTAATCAGTGAATTAATCCTGATAGGGATTCGAGTGGTAACTAAAGTCGTAGGGTATGGCTAGAGGAGGTGGGAATTGGGGCATGAATTTGGGATATATATTTTGTATCTGGCGAGTAAAGTCTCTCTCTCTCTCTGCTTCCTGATAACCATGCAAGCTGTTTCCCTCTGCCACACTCTTCTGCCATGATATTCTGCCTCACCTCGAGCCCCAAGGAATAAAGCCAACCTTCTATGGATTGAGACCTTTGAAACTGTGAGCCCTCAAATAAACTTTTCCTCCTCGACAGTTGTTCTGGTTGGGTCTTTAAGTCACAGCAGTGGAAAAAACCTAGGGATTAAAACAAGCACATTGTCCTCCATCATGTGGGTAGGCCTCATCCAATCAAATGAAGATTCTATAAGACAAAAGGCTGTGCCTCCCCTGAGTAAGAGAGAATTCTCCTAACTGGAACATTGGGTCTTCTGGTGGATGTATTTTGAACTCAGATATCATTTCTTCTGGGTCCCACAGACTTTGCTGGCCAGGACAACAGGAGGCTCTTCAGATTCTGGATAAACATGTGAGTCAATTCCTTAAAATCCATCTGTATAGATAGATCTACCTAAATATGCATATCCTATTGGTTCCCTTTGTCTGGAGAACCCTGACTAAAAAGGAGGCTGAGCCTAGTTGATCCAAAATCTTTGAATTATTTTCTAAATAATGCTGACCCAAAAGAGAATGTGTAGATTAGCTCTTTTTTTTTCCCAAAGTCCCTTCTCGCCTTGGTTTCTAATTTATATAAACATTTAAGTTTGCAGTATCAAAACACAGTATGCATCTGATAAAACTTCATTTACCAGAAGCACAGGACAGCTTGGGAAAAACATATCTAAAGTTAGAAAATAAGATGGGAACAATCTTTCTAAAAACGGAGACAAAAAGGACAACCATCTTAGAAGGGTTACTATGCTTAACCTAGCTTCAATACCTAAAAAAGTAAAGAAAAACACGATCAATTTACCAGCCTCAATAAAATGAATATTACATAGCCTCTCAACCTTTTCACCATGTGTTATGTGAATGTCACCATAGTTAAAGATAGGTCCCTGTCCCAAATGTCATAGATGTGACTTTGAAGAAGAGAACTCAGATTTGTTTAATATCACTGTGCTTGCAGTGATTACAGAAATGTTTCAATCAGTCAAAAATAGATGTACTGTTGGGTCTGGTGGTGCACACGTGCAATTCCAGTGATTTGGGAGATTACAGGTTTGAGGCCAGCCTCGATAACTTGGCAAGAGCTTGTCTCAAAAAAAAAAAAAAAAAAAAA
>NW_026002863.1:0-2227 GCF_001458135.2 Marmota marmota marmota | reverse complement strand
AAAAAAAAAAAAAAAAAAAAAAAAAAAAAAAAAAAAGTCCAAAGCACTATTAGGTTTCTCTGGTTCTTCATCTAAGGCTACCAACACCTTGGTCAGCATGTCCAGCACCCCCAACTTCTCCAAGTACCTCTGGAACTGCTCGCACTTCCAGTCGGTGGCTTTGTAAAGGGCCTGTAGTGACAGCGGCCACTGCGTAGTTGGTGCTGTGTAGTTGGTGGCTGGCCAGCTCCTAGGAGCACTGCTCGAGAGATACTTTTTAAATGTAAGAATTTATTTTTGCAGCTGACCTCATTTTTCCCCTGTAGGTCTGACAACTAGTTGAATTTTCATTTTCAGATGTGGATTGTTAGTTCTTGTCCTTCTATGCTCATGTTTTCTTTTTGTGTGTGATTGTGTTTTCTATGTTTTAAACCAGTGAACTTAATCTTGGCAGCTCTCATGTTATAGAAATTGTGTTTCTGTTTTTCTACCACAAAACGCCTCACTGAGGAAGAAAACTCACCCCTCCAAACCTGATGTTCACCCAGCCAGCCCCTCTGCTGCTCTCCCAGGACAGGAGTCCCTTCAGCAGGACACACGGACTGCAGGTCCTATGCAGCCCCAAACTCTACAGTTTGGGGACTTTAAAAAAAAAAAAAACATTTTTTTTTTTTTTAGTGCATTTTGGCTGAAATATAGGAAAACTGGTGTCCAATGAGATGACGTGGGTTCTTGGATAGAGACATTCCTATTTTGAGGTCTCTCAGAGAGGGCTGGTGAGCAAGGAGGGGGCTTGGGGCTGGGACCTTTGGCCTTTGGCCCTGTCTGCATCCAGGAGTGGTCAGGCCAAATATTTACAGGGCCCCTTCAGAGTCCCTGCTGTCCATGGGGTCAAAAGGGACTACCTCTCTCTTGTTTCTGACACAGGGAATCCATGTCCTCTCTCTTCCTGGTGAGCCTGGCTGGAGGTTTACTTATCTTTTAGCTTTATTATCTTTTCAGAGCCAACTTTTTTTTCTTTGATTTTCTCTATATTTCCTGTTTTCAATTTCAAAGATTCTGTTCTAATTTTCAGTATTTTTTTTCCTGCCTTAGGTTTAAATTGCTCTTCTTTATCCTGTTTCTCAAAGGAGAAGTTTAGATGGTTGATTTTAGGTCTTCTCTTTGTATCTTTTTTGTGTGTGTTGGCACTGGGGTGGAGGCCAGGACCTCTGGCCCACTAGGCACGTGCTCTTCCACTGAGCTACACCCCCAGATCTTCTTTTTTTAAAAACAAAAGCATTTAATGCTGTGAATTTCCCTCTACATATTACTTTGCTGCATCCCATAAATTTTGAAAAGTTGCTTTTCCATTTACATTGAGATCAAACTATTTGCAAGTTCTCCTGAGGCTCCTTTTTCTCCCGTGTGTGTTATTGAGAAGGATGTTGTTTGATCTTCGATCCTGTGGAGACTTTTGCAGGTGTGTGATTTCTGTTGTTAATTCTCGTGTGGCCTGAGCGCTTTGCATGATTTCTGTTCATCTAACTCTGTCGGCTGATCTCAGGGTGCAGAGTGTGGTCTCCTTAGGGGGATATTCCCTGTGAGCTTGTGAAGAACCTGTCCCCACTCCTGCTGTGTGGAGGAGACTGTCCATGAGACGGGGTGAGCCCTGGTCCGTCCAGGTCAGTTAGACCAGTACTAATTTTCTGTCTGCAGGATTGGTCGGTGACGGGAGGAGGGTGTTGACAGACCTTTCTGTAGGCATGGATCTCATTCTCCCTGCATCTCTGTCATTTCTTGCCTCCAGTGAGAGACCCTGCTGTTAGGGATGTGCCTGGTGAGGGGCCTTGTTGCTGGGAGCCATTAGCCAAGTAGGTATGACAATTTCCTTGCCAGCGTACCCCATGTTCCTGACATTTTGCAGTGACATTGAATGTAGTTGACCTTGCTCAAGGACCAGGGCGGATTAGGGTGTTCCTGGTTTAACATAATCGGGTTTAGGGCGTTCCCAGTTTAGGTTCCAGGTTTAAGGTTTAAGATTATTCCTGCTGGGAATAGGGCGTATCCTGCTGCCTAAGTTCCCCTTGAGTTCTCACGGGATTCAGACAGTATATTTTGGGAGACAGAAGCCCAGTGAAGGTGAATTTGGGAGAGAACGTGAATTTGGGAGAGAACGTGGATTTGGGCAGAGAACGTGGATTTCCCCAGAACGTGATTGTAGACGGCTGGTGTGAGTTCGGGAATAAAGAGTTGCTGTTTGAATCTG
>NW_026002862.1:0-2227 GCF_001458135.2 Marmota marmota marmota | reverse complement strand
CTCAGGGTTATACAAAAGAACATACAAGAGGAAATGAGGGGAAAGGGGAAAATAATACAAGGAGGAGAAATGAAGGTCAGTAGAGGGGGTAGAGAGAGAAGAGGGGAGGGGAGTGGAGGGGAGGGGGGATGGTAGAGGATAGGAAAGGTAGCAGAACAAGACAGACACTAGTATGGCAATATGTAAATCAATGGATGTGTAAATGATGTGATTCTGCAAACTGTATATGGGCTAAAAATGGGAGTTCAAAACCCACTTGAAGCAAAGTGTGAAAGATGATATATCAAGAACTATGTAACGTTTTGAACAACCAACAATAAAAAAAAAAATTCAGTACGGTATAGTCATCTTTCCTGCCAGGTACCAACAAGATCGGGTGAAAAAATATTTGCTGAAATTCCCCTTAAACTCAGAGTCTGTGGAACCTCGGCAAATGCTTAAAAATGAAAGAGTAATTTCCTTTCCTTTTCTCAGGGCCACGTCAACAGGGAACAAAACATAGAGAGCACACTGAGAACTAGTTGAGTGAGTCAAGTTTCAAGAAGCTAGCACAAACCATGTTTGATTTAGAGTTCCAAATGCGTGTATTCCTATGGGGTAAAATGAAGTTAACCCTAAAAATTTAAACTTTTCCTGCCAACATATGTTCCAACCTAGAAGAAAAAAAATTGGGCAGCCATGTGAAACTGGTATACTCAAATCTTTGCCGAGAATCTACGAGATTGGGTGAAAAAACATTTGCTGAAATTCCAATAAACTCCGAGTTCTGTGGAAGCTGTGCAAACGCTTTCAAAAGAAAGTGTATTTTCCTTGCTTCTGCTTAGGGCTATACCAACAGGGAAAAAAGTATAAAGAGAACACTTAAAACCAATTGAGTGAGTGAAGTTTCAAGAAGCTAGCACAAACCGTGTTTGATTTAGAGTTCCAAGGGCGTGTATCCCCAGAGGGGAAAACAAAGTGAAACATAAAACTTCAATGTGTTCCTGACAATGAATACTTCAACCTAGAAGAATAAAATTTGGGCATCTAAGTGCAACTGGTACACTCATCTTCCTTTCCGATTACCAAAAGATTGGTTGAACAAATACTTGGTGAAATTCCAGTAAAATCCAAGTTCTGGGGAAGCTCTGCAAATGCTTCCAAATGAAAGTGTATTTTCCTTGCCTCTGCTTTTGGCTACTCAAGAGGAAAAAAAGCTTGGAGAGCAAACTGAAAACTAATTGAGTGAGTCAAGTTTCAAGCAGGTAGCACAAACCATGTATGATTTATAGTTTGAAATCCATGTATCCGTATAGGGGAAAACAAAGTGAAACATAAAAATTGAATGTGTTCCTGCCAATGAACGCTATGATGTAGAACAAAATTTGGGCAGACATGTGCAACTGTTATACTCATCTTGCATGCTGAATATGAACAAGATCCAATGAAAAAAATATTTCCTGGAATTCCAAGAAACCCAGAGTTCTGTGGTAGCTCTGTAAACTCTTTCAAATGAAAGTGTATTTTCCTTGCCTCTTCTAAGGGCCACTACAATAGAGAACAAAACATAAAGAGCCCACTAAGAATGAATTGAATGAGTCAAGTTTCAAGCAACTAGCACAAACCGTGTTTGATTTAGAGTTCCAAATGTCTGTATCCCTATATGGGAAAATGAAGTGAAACCTAAAAATTCAACGTGTTCGGTGCAAAGAACGCTTCATCCAAGAAGAACAAAATTTGGGCAGCCAAGTACGACTGGTATAGTCATCTTGCTTGCCAAGTATCAACAAGATCTGGTGAAAAAATATTTGCTGAGATTCCCATAAACTCGGAGTTCTATGGAAGTACTACAAATGCTTTCAAATGAAAGTGTATTTTCCTTGCCTGTGCTTAGGGCTATTTCAACAGGGAACAATGCATAGAGAGCCAGCTTAGAACTAATTGAGAGAGTAAAGATTCAAGCCACTAGCACAAACTGTGTTTGATTTAGAGTTCCAAATGCATGTATTCCAATAGGGGAAAATGAAGTGACAGCTAAAATTTCAACGTGTTCCTGCCAAAGAACACTTCAACCTAGAAAAACCAGATTTGGGGAGCCATGTGCAACTGGAGAACAAATCTTTCTTGAAGAGTATCAAGAAGATTGGGTGACAAAATGGTAGCTGATATTCCAGTAAACTAGAAGTCCTGTGGAAGCTTTCCATTGAAAGTGCATTTTGCCTGCCTGTACATAGGGATCCATCAACAA
>NW_026002861.1:0-2227 GCF_001458135.2 Marmota marmota marmota | reverse complement strand
CTGAACTGGAAAAAGGGCACAAATCTGGTAGCAGATTTGTGTCTGAAAAGGGCAAAAATAATTTAAATAGGAATTTTTTCCAAGTAAATGTTCTAAGTAAAGTGGTATCAGGGCCCCAACATTTGGGGAAAATATCTAATTTTTAGTCAAGCTGCAAGGGGAAGTAAAATTAGAAGTTACTTCAGCCATCTTGGACGATGAAATGAAGAATAATTCTAAAGAGAGATGAAGATGGAAGAGAGAAACTAGACTCTCAAACATTTCTTTGAATATTTGTCTAACAATATTTTATGACATTCTTCTCCAGAATTCTTAATAACATGAAGCTTCACTTTGCTTTTGAATATTAACTTTTATTTTTCCTCCTATCACATGAAAACAAAGGATACCTAAATAATAGCCACTGTACACAGTCACAGTCTCATGTTTGATACTATCTTATGCCTCTATCAAACTGCAGCCCAACTTCCTCTGAGAAAAGAGGAAAAAATGAAAAGAGACAATTGAAAAATGTTTGCCTGATTTCTTATTTCCCAAGCATATCTGAAATTAACTATGATAAATAAAATCCTAGGTTATTTCAAGCATGGTGGTGCATGCCTGTAATTGCAGGAACTTGGAAGATGAGGCAAGAGAATCACAAGTCCAAGACCAGCCTCAGCAAGTTAGTGAGGCCCTAAACAATTTAGTGAGAATCTGTCTTGAAAATTAAAAATAAAAAGGGGTGGGTATGTGGTTAAGTGGTTAAGGGCCCCTGTTTAATCTCAAACTCTGTAACAACAACAACAACAACAACAACAAAAACAATCTAGGTTAGATTAAAAGATATGAAGAGAAACATTGCTTCTCCCTTTTTTTACCATTGATGTCATCTTTTTGTTAAAAGATAGAGTGAGAGAGAGGGGGGGGAGAGAGAGAATTTTAATATTTATTTATTTATTTAGTTAGTTAGTTAGTTAGTTTTTGGTGGATACAACATCTTTGTTTGTATGTGGTGCTCAAGATCGAACCTGGGCCACACGCATGCCAGGCGAGCGCACTACTACTTGAGCCACATCCCCAGCCCCATCGATGTCATCTTAACATAGCATCCTGGATGTAATAAGGTGATGTTGGGCATGTTTTACCCAGACTTTCAGTTCCCTTTCAGGATTTAGTATCACCCTCTGAGGCTTATTGAAGGATAAGAAACCAGCACATTAAAATGCATTTCTAAAGTGTAAGTCTAACTACCCTTCAAACACAAAAAAATATAAAAGGAAAAAAATGATTGTATTAAATCAAACAAGAATTTTTACTATATTGACATCTTTCATAAGTGAAAGCACTATTAGCTTTTATTAACCTTTGTCCAAAATTAACTTCTGCATCTGGATTGGAAAGGGAATTTTTTTTTTTTTTGCTATTTAAAATGTAAAACATTTAAAGAATACATCACATATTTAGTGAATATAACATCATACTTAAAATGTATGATTTAAATTACTCTGTGATCAGGAGAAATATGATTTCATTGATAATGCAAAATAAATGCTGGCAAGCACTGCACAATTACCAATGGCACTCAGTGGAGACAATTCTTACATCACAGATAAGTGACAGAGGCTGAAGAAAAACATTTTTAGTTTGGGAAATGTGGAAAGGTAAATTAGGAAAGTGAGATTCAATAGAGGGAAATCAGAATCCTTTAGGAGAAAGAGGAATAATTGTTAATCATGTAAATCTGCTTCTACAGGGAAGGGGCTATTTTAGTTATTGGATTTAATTGCTGAGTAGCTATTATCATTTCTTTCCAGTATTGGGCATTTAACCCAGGAACACTTTATTACTCATCTATATCCTTTGTCCTTTTTAATTTTATTTTTTGTTTAATTTTGAGACACTGTCTTGCTAAGTTGCTGAAGCTCTTGTTGACATAATAAGACTGGCTATGAATTTGCAAACCTCCTGCCTCAGCCCCTTAAATTATTGAGATTACAGCACCATTGAACTTGACAGTTATTATCATTTTTATTATTGTATGAACAATTGTAATCATTTCGTTATGTATTAGTGATTGCTATATGCTTTTTTCTTACCAAGAGACACAAAAAGAATATATTGAAATCTCTCTGTGCAAAGTATCTTTTTACCTGAACTCAAACTAGACCAAACCAAAAAGTAAATTGTATGGTATTTACTAATTAATGGCCGGTCATCTTTTTTAGGACTCTTGCTTTTTCTTAGA
>NW_026002860.1:0-2227 GCF_001458135.2 Marmota marmota marmota | reverse complement strand
GACAGAGAGTTCTCATAGAATATAAAGTTTGAAGGCTGTGTCATTTGTATCCATGTATCCACGGAGAATAGCACAGGATCAAGTTGGGAGCATCTGGAGTTCTAAAAATATATTTGATTGAAAGATGAATAGATGGGCAAACAGCTTACAGCTCTACTGCACTGTGAAACTGTCTTGAGTGCCTTTGTGTTATTCATCTGTACAGGGACTTTGGACTTTCTATAATTCCATTTATATTATTTTGTAAATATGAAAAAAAAAAGTTGGAAGGGAGGCTAAACTTGTTGAATAAAAGGTTTGAATTTTTTTTTGTATAAAAATAAATAAATAAATAAATAAAATAAGATGAATTCTACCAACATCTCAGGAAAGCTTCCAAGTAGATATCTCCCCAGCTGAATGTCTGATGAGACTACAGTCCTGGCTGACATCTAGATTACAGTGTGTTAAGATTTTGAAGTAGACAATACAACTAAACTGCGCCTGATCTTCTTACCTATAGAAACTATGAGTTAATCCACATGTGTTTGAGATAATGCATATTTTTTAAAATATTTTTTTTCAATTTTAGATGGACACAATACCTTTATTTGATTTGCTGATTTTTATGTGGTGCCAGGGATTGAACCTAGAGCCTCACGTATGCTAGGCAAGCACTCTGCCACTGAGCTACAGCTCCAGCCCTAATAAGTGTTGTTTTAAACTGCTAAATTTGTGGTAACTTGTTAGGCAGCATAGAAAACTAATACAGACCTAATTACAAAAATGTGTGAGGATTTGTAATTTTTAATAGGAGTCATCTTGGGAGGTAAGAATTCAGGGTTCTACTTTTTTCAATCTACATTTCTGTTATTTAAAAAAAAAACATTTTAGTGGTAGAGTGCTTGCCTAATATGTATGAGGCCTGGGTTCAATATCCAGTACTATTAAAAAAGGCTCCTAAAACACATCTATAAAGGGTTTGCTGTCCTTCCACAGAGGTAGAAGAGGAAAATAACCTTAGAATCCTTTAGCTGGCCTTAAAAAGTTGAAGAATAAACTAGTATCTTCACAGATTAACCTGTAGTGAATATTGCTTCTGTAATCAGTATATAAAATATACAAATAAATATACATACAAAAAAGAGAAGTAAGAGCTTGAATTCTGGACCATTATGCAGTGACCTGTTTCCTTTTGAAGGTCCATTATCACAGTAACTGCAACCTCACAGCCAAGTGCTACTGGGAAAGTCTTTTCACAGGGCAACTTGGCACCAGTATAAATTCCTGGTCACCAACCTCAACTGGGTCTTAACTCTACTCAACAATCATAACTTCTTTCTTTGGTGAATTCATTCTTTAATATCTCACAAATTCTTTTCACTTTCCTCAAATATCCAATCCTGCCATTTTCCCCATTGCCACTCTCAGTAAATGACTTATTTTGCAGAGTAAATATCAATTGGGCATTATTTCAACTTTGTCCTACCATGCAATGTACAAATCTACACCCATCCTCACCTCCCTCCATCCTATTAAAATAGAGGTAGTTGCTCCTTCTTTGGCGAGCTTGTGTTATACTATTCAATAAATATCAATTAGGAAGATTTGCTGAGCTGGAATTTCATAGTGGTTCTTCTGGGTTTTCATTCAATCTGTGTTTGTCTCAAGAAATGTCAGAGGAGGAAGAGGCAATACCAAACAGCCACTAGATTGTAAGTTATTTTTAAGGCAGGGACTGCTTTTAATTCATCTTGGTATCCTTCCCCAGCCCTGCACTATGTTTGGTAACTGTTCAAACAAGAAGGCATAAAACAGGCTGGGGTTGTGGCTCAGTGGTAGAGCACTCACCTCTCACATGAGACTCTGGATTCGATCCTCAGCACCACATAAAAATAAATAAACAAAATAAAAGTATTGTTCCCATGTATAACTAAAAAGAATATTTAAAAAGGCATAAAACAATGAAGTACTACCACATAACCTGTGTTTTGCTGCTGCTGCTAAATCCATATGGCTTGAGAATCTTTGTTATGTCAAAAAGAAGTCTCACAAGGCAAATTCCTCATCTTTTCTCACTTTCACAAGGAGCACAAGACTGGTTCTGTTGCCACATGAATGATTAAAACCTGGAGGCCACCAGCTACAACAAGATCAGCTCTGTGCTTCTTTTGAGAGAGGAGAACACATGTGCCTGTACCCCCACCACACCCCCATTACCACCACCACCAACAACCCTACCTCACAA
>NW_026002859.1:0-2227 GCF_001458135.2 Marmota marmota marmota | reverse complement strand
GGGTGGGCGTGGTTGGAGGAGGCGGGTGGGCGGGGCTGGAGGAGGCGGGTCCCTGCGGGTTGAGGTTTGTCCCAGGTGGGCGGAGCGCTCTGTGCTTCCCCATTGCCACCTCCTGAGCAGACTTTCTCCTCCCCACTTTCTGCCTTGACTTTCCCACTCACCTTGAGCCCTCAGCAGTGGAGTCTCCGCTCTGTGGACTCAGACCTCTGGAACCGTGAGCCCTGAATAAACCTTTCCTCCTCTAATTGTTTTTGTCACATATTTTGGTCACAGCAGCAAAAAAGCTGACTAAAACATCATTTACTTTGAGTTTCATTTGGGTTTTCTTCTAGTTTCTAAAGGTGGAACATAAGATTATTGATTTAAGAACTTTTCTTCCTTTCCAATATGCGAGTTCGGGGCTAAAAAGTCCCCTGTGGGGCTTGTGTTTGTGACACCTCACAGATTTTTATACATTGTGTTTTTATTTTCACTCAAGAGAAAGTACTTTCTATTTTCTTTTCCATTTCTTACTGTATACACAGGTTACACAGAAGTGTGTATCATGGTTTCTAGATATTTGGAGATTTTTTTTCAGATCTGTTATTGAATTTCTAATTTAATTCCATTAAAACAGAGAACATATTTTTATGATTTCAATCCCTTCCCATTAACTAAGATTGGTTTTGCTCTGTTTGGGCAAATGTTCTATGCTGTGTATTTGAGTTTCTATTCTGCTGTTGTTGGACAGAGATAGTCTCATGTCTCTGTTTCCTTATACATTTTTGATCTAATTTTTTTATAAGTTATGAAGAGAGGACTATTGAAATATCCAACTATAATTGTGTATTCATCTATTTCTCAGTTCTATTGGTTTGAGCTTTTTGTATTCTTAAGATCTGTTATTAGGTACATAAATGTTTAGATTGTTACATCCAATTTAAAAATTGTCCCTTTTATTACTATGAAATTACTCTTAATCCTGATAATATTTTTTACTGTATCTACTTTGAGATTAGTGCAAGCCACAAAAATCTTCTTTTGATTAATATCAGCATAGTATATCTTTTTCATTATGATGCTTTAGCCTATTTATTTTTATATTTAAAATAGTTTTCCTGTGCCAGGTGCAGTGATACACACCTGTAATCCCAGCAGCTCTGAAGGCTGAAGCAGGAGGATCTAGAGTTCAAAGCAGCCTCAGCAACAACAAGGCACTAAGCAACTCAGTGAGACCCTGTCTCTAAATAAAATACAAAATAGGGCTGGGGATGTGGCTCAGTGGCCAAGTGCCCCTGAGTTCAATCCCTGGTACCCCCTCAAAAAACAAAAAGGTTGCATGTGGGCAGTATATATCTGGGTCCTGCCATTTCATCCAATCTGACCATCTCTGTCTCTTAATTGAAGTATTTAGGTTTATATTTGCCATATTGATATTTGCTTTCCACTTGTTCCATTTTTTCTTTATCACCCTCTTTTCCTGCCTTCTTTGGGATCATTTGAGCATGTTTAAATGATTCAGTTTTATCTACTTTGTGGCTTATAAGCTATAACTCTGCCTTCTCACTTGCATTAGTGTTGCTTTAAGGTTTACTGTATATCTCTTTAACTTATCACAATCTATCTTCAAACGATGCCATGCTATTTTACATCGAGTTGATGAGACTTACACTTACTTACAACAGCATACTTCCGTTCTCCCCTCTCAGTCTTTTTGCTATTGTTATCATATATTTTGCTTTTATACATGCCGTAAACCTCACACCATATAGTTATTATTTTTGTTTCAAGAGCCAACGATATTTTAGAGAGATTATACTAACAAGAGAAAATATTATATATACACCTATGTGATTGTCATGGCGGATGCTCTTCATTCCCTTACATAAATGCATATTCTCATCATTTCGTTCTGTTTTTGAAGCACATCCTTTAACACTTCTTGTATGACAGTTCTGCCAGAGATAAGTTATTTCAGGTTTTGTATGTCTGAGAAGTCTTTATTTTGCTTTTATTCTTGAAAGACTTTCTGGATGTATATCCCAGGTTGACACTACATTTTTTAATTTAGTGCTTTAAAGATGTTGCTCCGGAGACAGACATCATTACCCTAAGTACATGTATGAAAACACGAATGGTGTGACTCTACTTTGTGTACAACCAGAGACATGAAAATTGGTGCTCTGTTTGTGCAATATGAATTGAACTGCATTCTTTTTTTTTATTATTTTTTTTTAATTTTTATTGT
>NW_026002858.1:0-8308 GCF_001458135.2 Marmota marmota marmota | reverse complement strand
TTCCCCCCATCTCTGTGCTTTTCCCTTTTCCTTTCTTCTCGTATCATGGTTCTCCTTTGGCAACAAATTTAATCAAAAGGGAGGAAATGTTGGAATAACTTTCAGTCGCAGTTAGAAGCTAGGAGCAGCTCAGAAGTACTTGAAATACCCACGTTTGTTCAGGCCTGACAGGAGGGCCTGCAGGATGGGGTGAAACCACATACTCAGCACTTGGGGTTAGCCTTGCCAAACTACCAGGCCAGGAAACTGAGAGTCAGGGGCTTCAGGGCATGAAACCTCTGACTCAGTAAGGGCCAAAGACCCTTCCAGATTGCTTTCTGCCACGACAGCAATATTTAGAGCATCCTCATAGTGCAGTTACATTAGGCAGAAGATGATTGGCTTATGGATACTATCTTGCTTGTGTATGATTGATGGGCACGCCCCACTCGAACCCTATAACAGTTGTGTGCATTCCAAAAATAAACTGAGCTACTGGACGACGACCTGAGGTGGGTCTCCAGCCAGTTCTCTCACCAGCTCCCAGAGTCTGCGTGTTGATTCCACGTCTCTACCCACCGCAACAAGGTAGCTGAGTGACTAATTGACCACATCAGTGACCAGAACCACAGCAACCTATTAGTTCTAAACTGATTTATATGGAAGAGTGAAGGGCCAAAATAGCCATAACAATTCTTAAAAGGAACATGTATAGAAGAATGGTTCCACCACAAATCAAGACTTATCATGAAGCTATAGTAATTAAGAGTGTGATATTAGTACAACAATGGAAAAAGAGACCAATGGAACACAATGAAGAACTAGAAATAGACTCAAATTTATGAGTATGTGAGAGAAATGGTTTATGAATCAATAGGAAGTAGAAACTATTGATCAATCATACCAGGGAAATTGGCCCTCCAGTGGGAAAATAGGTTGCTTCATATAATGTATCTCAAATAAAATACATGAGTTTTAAAGTTTTCCACATGAAAATGATTAAAACCATTATAATAAATATTAGGGAACACTGTGATACTGGATGGAAGAAGTCAGTACAACTTTTGGTAAAAAGATATTCAATAGTTTAGACTTTAGATGCTAAATACAGTTGCTGTCATGTATTTTTAGAATTCTGAAAATGTAAAAAAAATATATATATCTTGTGGGTTATTCATAAATAAGCTGTTGCCTGTCTGTATGTAACCCCTGCCATCATTTTCTGACCACTAACATATGCAATAAGGAAGGATTTCTTTTCCTTTTTTTTAAACCTAATTCTCTAGTCCTGAAGAATCTTAGTCATCCGTTGCACTATATAGCCTGTCACTTTAGCTTTCCAATTCTATCTAATTTAAATACTTTGAGAACATTAAAAAAATTCCACTATATAATGAGACAATATTATACTGCTTATTATATGTAATGCTCTCTTTTTAAAAATTTTTTATTAGAGCTTTATAGTAATACATAGTAGTTGGGTTCACCCTAATAAACTCATACATGTATAGAAATATACTTCAGTTCATGATCCCCCCTTTTTCCTCCCCCTTTAACCTAGCATCCTCCCTCACTCTCATTTTCCTTCATCTACCTTACTAAACTTTCTTCCCTTTCATTCATTTATTAATGTATATTTGATTGGCCCTTTATGTTATCCTATCAGAAAGGATTTCTTATGTAAGACAAAAACATACAACTCATGAAGAAAACCCTGACTTGGTTTTTGTTTTGTTGTGGTTGTTGTTTTGATAGTGGGGATTGAACCCAGAGGTGCTTAACCACTGAGCCACATCCCCAGCACTATTTATTTTTTTATTTTGAGACAGAGTCTCACTAACTTGCTTAGGGCCTCACTAGTTTGCTGAGGCTGGCCTTGAACTTGCAATCCTACCAGGCCTCCTGAGTTGCTGGAATTAAAGGCATGCACTACCACACCCAGCCAAAACCTACAGGTTTTTCAAACCTTAACCTGGTTTGAAAACATGGACACAACACCAGAAATCAATATATATAAAATTACAAGACAAGCTGGCTACTAACAGAAAATATTTGCTATGGATCAAACAAATTTTTAGTATTCAGAAGATATAAAGAATTTGCAGAAAACAATAAGAAGACCAAAACACCTATAAGAAAAACTGAATTGTCATTAGGAATTATGAAAAAACAGGTTAAAATAAAAATAAGATACTATTTTTCTATGAAACTGGAAAAAGTGTGAGAGAACCAAGAATTGAAGAGGATGTGTGAAAATTCTCATACACTGCTGGCTGGACTATAAATTGGTAAAGAAATTTCGCAGATTTTCTTTGTAGAAAAGTTCCACATAACCAACTACGTCATTGATTTATGAAAAGTACCAATATATTTTTAATATTAAGCTAATGAAAATTATGATGTCTATATCATAGATATTAACAGCATTCTTTTTGCTGTTGACTGTATCTGAACTTGTGTTTTATCTTTAGGTGCCACATTTTAAAAACAATAGTAATTAGAGAGGGCCTAGAGTGGACATGATGGTGAATTTCTGCTTAAAACTATGCGCTGTGGTTTACAGTTGAAAGACAAGAAAAAAAAAATCCAGTGACAAAATTAAAATGGACACAAAACTGAAAATCACTAATGCAACATGATTTTCTTTTAGTCTTTCTGAATGTTTATGTGTCTTTAAACTGAAGAAATCAGACCTTATAGTCTCAAGTACTCTAGTGCTACTACTGTTGTATTTTCTGAACTAAGAATAAGAATGTAAGACCTGAGAAGTAAAAGTAAAATTATGAGGACAAATAGGATAGATAGTTTAAAAGGAAACTGTATGACATAGAATACATTATACATAATATAGTGTGCAATATATATACTCCATGATAGATTATTGTTTAATAATTTCCTTTTACAGATCAGCTATCATTGTCTTTATCATATCACATTTGTAATCATTTTCATGCTTACATTTATTGTACAATTTAAAGTATACCACAGCTGGAGGAGTAATAACATCAAAATGGAAGAACAGGAGGTATTGACTCTCATCTTCCCACATAAACACTGGTTTAACAATCAAATATAGACCATAGTATCTTTAGGAAAACCCCAGAAGAAGTTTTGGCACCCCAGAATAGTACATGACCAAAAATAGCCCCACCAAAATGGGTAGGGAAAGCATCAACTCCACATTCCCCAAACTGGAATAGTTCAACATCAACAGAGATCACTTTAAACTTAAATTTCTTCTCTAGGAAAAAGAGAGTGTAAGGGATGTACCCCATGTCCACAACAGTTGTATAAGTACCCAAAAGACCCACTCCCACTCCTGTATCACCTCATCTAGAATGGTTAGGGATATGGTATAGCTGGAACATCTAGGGGTAGGTAAGGCTCGAGAGGAGGGCCAGGTGATTCTCAGCATCATGCACAATCCCCAGAAGCCATGCAGCCTTGGCAGTTGGTGGAGCCTCCAGTAATTGGCAAATCCCCCAACAACAATCAGAGCCCCCACCAGTCACACAGGAATCAAGAACTGAATTAGATTGTAGCTACTGAAAGTGAATCATTTCTATCTGTATGGGTTCTAGAAACTACATGGCATCTACCAGAAGCTATAGCACCTGTAGCACCTAGCATCCAGTGCAGGTCACAATTTCCAGTGAAGTTGCAGTGGCTGAAACAGATTGCAGGAGTCATGTGATTTATAGTAATCAGTATTTCCTCAAACAGCTAGTGTGATCTTCCAGCACTTGGCATAGATCACAATCGATGTTGTAGTTCTCAACAGAAAGTATGAATCTTTATTTTTTTTTACATTTATTTTTTAGGTGTAGATGGACACAACACAATGCCTTTTTTATTTTTATGTGGTGGTGAGGATCAAACCCGGGTCCCGCCCGTGCTAGGGGAGCGCTCTACCGCTGAGCCACAATCACAGCCTGAAAGTATGAATCTTAATAGTGCAAATCTTGGCAATCACTGCAATTCTCAACAGCCAAGTCACCACTGTGGGACACAATCTTCAGATTTCTTCTTCAGGAGAGAGGAAGAATATGCAACTTGTACCCAACATCCTGTCTTCTCAGTGCACCATCTTAACGGGAGAGTAGCTCTCAGTACCCAGCACTGCTTATTGAGATTGGAAGAAAGTGAGAAATCCTGACTTTTCTTCTTCATAAGGCATGAAAGGATGTGAAGGTGGCATCAAATATACCAATATCAGTACACTACTTTAGGGAAGAGTAAAAGATTACTCTTAACACATGAAAAATTCTATGAGATTGGGAAAAAAGGACAAAATTCTGAAAGTTCTGCCACAGGAGGAAGGAAAAGGAGTAGAATGTGGCCAACTATTTACAAAAAATGTTTAAAAGGCTCTAATAATCCACAGATGAGCTGATTAGTGAAGGTCTTCTGGAAAGAATCACTCTGGAAAGAATTGTAAAGTTGGCTGCTTCTTACAATGTTCAGTACCAAAGCAAAGATACAAAGAGCAAAAGAATAAGTAAATTATGACCATATTAGAAAAACTCCAGTAACAGATCCTAAAGAAGTAGAGATCTACAAATTGTTGAAGATTACAAAATAATCAAAGTGAAATAAGCCAGACACAGAAAGACAAGAATTTCATTATTACATATTCTTTTTGTGGAAATTGTTTTAAAATTGTTTTTTTAAAAAATAGAATTCAACCTAAATATAAATAGTGATTACTCGATTACTAGAGACTTAAAGAGTGCTGGGAGAGGGGAGTGAAGGTAGAAGAAGGATGGTCAGATATGATCAATGCATGTCACATGTATATATCATCATGCTGAATCCAATTAATATGTAACTTAATATATGTTGATTTAAAAAAAGGAAAAAACAATTCTGGAATAATAAGACTTGTATGATGAGAGATTACATAAATAAAATGATAGTAAATAATCGGGCTCAATATACAGTAATTGTTAAAGTTATCACTGTTCATCCTTAATTGTCATTATATTGCCCTCTCATGAATATCTAAGTTTAACTTTTCATAACTTTATATTTTACCTTCTGAGATAACTTGATTTTGATGTATAGTAAATCTAAATATTTTACTGGTTCAGTAATGACTTGATAAAATGTATTATCCCAGTCTGCTTTATTTTTTTAGTTCCATTTTAAAAATAAGGTTGAATATTAAATTTTTAATCAAAAATATCTAAATTATTTACAGGTAGTTTCGGTAAAAGAAGAAATAAAACTTTTATCTCTTTTGTTCCTTGCCTTGATTTGAATAATTTGAATGATCTTAGCTTGTTGGCTAATACTCATCCACTATATATTCTGCTGATGATTTTCCTGTACAGTTTTGTCTCCATCTGTCTCCAAATCTGTCTTGCATTTTTCAAATAAATATTAATAAATTATAAATGTTTTGTTAAACAGACTGAATTTTAATAATAAAAGAAAATAAGGTAGATATAAAGGAGAGTAATATAAAATGAGTACATTCCATGCCAATTAATAAAATCTTAATAATTGATCTGATTTTTAGGGGAGCAGTGAGCACATATAATGTGTTTTACATATTTCTTGTTCTAGACATTATTCAATATTATATACAAATGGTAATATTTAATGTATATAGCAGGTTATAAATTCTTATTTAGATCACAACTTCTCATTCTTGGAACAATAAACTACAGTATTTATCATCATGTCACATTGAAAATAAAGTGAATGATCTTTTTTTAGCTACTTCCAAATCTAGTCTAAAATGAGGCAGAATTGTTTCCTTTTTCCCCAAAGGTAGGGGCTGTCTTAGAATTTAGGAATGTGTAAAGGAGGGAACTGATATATTATGACACAATGACTATCTGATTCATTCTACTTTATTTTAGATGTCTTCATTTTAAACTATTCATTATTTGGCCTCTAAAATAAAATATATGTTTCACATCTTTGGAACATATTTAAAATTAAATTTTAGTCCTCTACACTTGAAAGTAGAATTTCTACAAGCTAAGATTCATTACTGATTTTGCTGTGTCACCTAAAATTTAACCATAAAGATGACATTTTATTCTGAGTGAAACTGGTTGGTTTATTATAAGTGAAGATCAAAAATGCTAAGAGACAGAGCAGAGCTCCAGAAATATTTTTGATTTTTTTTTTCTGACAGAATGAGTTATATTAACTTGGAAATATATATGAAAATAAACTTCAAATGTTATTTTTATTGTAGTGGACATTCATAATGGCAATGATACCTGGCATTGTGGGTCCTTTTTAGGCATTTAATGACTTGTTGGATAGTTAAATATCATTCTCTATCTGCTTTTCATGACTCCTTGAGCTGGTCATTAACTCTATAGTAAGGAATCTGAACACCAGAATTATTGTCTAATTGTAGTTATAATATTGTCTCCCCATATATATATATATATATATATATATATAATATCAGAAATGTTATTATTACTACTTCTGTAATGACTGAAATCTTTACTGAATTATGTTTGAATATATATTTTTAGATGTTGATGGACCTTTATTTTATTCATTGTGTTTATATGTGGTGCTGAGGATTGAACCCAGTGCCTCACACATGCTAGGCAAGCACTCTACCACTGAGCCACACCCCCAGCCTGAATGTACATATTTATAAGAGAAAATTATTACAGGTATAGACTGCAAACAGTAAATTAATTTTTTATTTAATGTTTTGGAGAATAAGAAGAAAGCTACCAATAACCTACAAAAAGCAAAAATTTAAAATTAAAACTTGAAAAATAAAATAGAATGACACATCTAAAGTAAATTTTAATTTCCAAACATTTATTACTTTATTTATATTAACCGATTTTGAATGTGTCTTTTCCTGTGAAATAAATGTATACATTCTATCATGTTAATGAAGAAGAATTTAATATTTATTATTGAAAAAAAATATGCTCTTTTAAAAATATCCCAAAAAAGTGATTTACTTATTTGATTAATTTATTTTTCTATTGACAGCTTCTGGATTCAACTTTAGATCAAAAAAATCACAAAATTCAGATCATGGCTACATTTGACTTATATATGTTTTTTAATCAATAGAAAAATCTTTGTGACTAATTGAGGAAAAGATTAGAAATTATAATCCTTAAAAGAATAAAGAATAAATTGAACCTCATCAAAATTAGGAATGTGTGAAAAGTCAGGCAACACACTAAGACAAATGTTTGTCAAATCATAAATTTAATACAGGACTTGAATGCAGAATTAGGGAGAATTCTCAAAACTCAGTAATATAAAGAGAACACAACTTAATTAAGAAATGGTAACCAGGCCAGTGTGGTGGCACATGTCTATAATCCCAGCAGCTTGGGAAGCTGAGGCAGGAGGATCATGAATTTAAAGTCAGCCTCAAAGCTTAGCAAGGCCCTATGCAATTTAGAGAGATCCTGTGTCAAAATAAAATATAAAAAGTTCTGGGGATGGGGCTGGGGTTGTGGCTCAGCAGTAGAGCGCTCACCTGGCACATGTGGGGTGATGGGTTCAGTCCTCAGCACCATAAATAAAATAAAATAAAATAAAGGTATTGTGTCCAACTACAACTAAAACAAAATATTTTTTAAAAAAGTTTCTGGGGGGCTGGGGATGTGGCTCAAGCAGTAGCACGCTCGCCTGGCATGTGTGTGGCCCGGGTTCGATCCTTAGCACCACATACAAACAAAGATGTTCTGTCCGCCAAAAACTGAAAAATAAATATTGAAATTCTCTCTCTCTCTTTAAAATAAATAAATAAATAAAAAAGGTTCTGGGAATGTGGCTTAGTGATTAAGCACACCTTTCAATTCCTAGTATAAAAAAAATAATAAAAAGTAATGGTCAAAGAATTTGAAAAAAAATAAAATAAAAAATACATCAATGGAAAATAAACTTATGAAATTATGTCTACTATTATTACCCACTAAAGAAAGATGAATTAAATATATAAAATTAGTTATTACTAAACACACATAATATAAAGTTTAAAAATATGCCTTTCAGGGCTGGGGCTAGGGCTCAGCAATAGTGCACTTGCCTAGCATGTGTGAGGCACAGGGTCAGATTCTCAGCACCACATATAAATAAAAAAAAATAAATAAAGGTTTATCAACAACTAAAAAAATAAAATTAAAATAAAAAAATGCCTGTCTATATCAATTTCAAGAATGTTGAGCTGATATTCATGAGCATGATCTTAAATGCTTTTCCAAGTAGAAATTTCTTACATGGTTAAACGTAAACTTACTGCACAACTCAGAAAGCTAACCATAGGTTTTAGCAAAATGAAGTGAAAATTTAAATTGATAATATATATATATATATATAT
>NW_026002857.1:0-2227 GCF_001458135.2 Marmota marmota marmota | reverse complement strand
ATTCCTCAAGTGTCACCTCCTACTCAGTCTTGACCACCATGTGTGTACAAATCTCATTTTCATTTCTGCCTCAGTCTGTTCCCTCCTACTATTTATATACTCATAACTTCAAGTCAAGAAAATCTTTCCCAGTTTTAATTTTCCCTTTTCTGTCTGGTGGGAGTTTGAGGGCTTGGCAATAGCCCTGCAAAATGACCTAATGGGGAGGGAACTGAGGGAGAATTTCTGTTTTAACAGAAAGTTTTAACAGACTTCTGCCAGTAGAGGGAGCCCTAGGGTTGGAAGAGAAAGCTCAGACTGCAGGGGTTTAAAACTAGAGATGGGGACTTCATTTCTGGTTGTATTTTCAGTAGTTCTGCAGGAATTATGGGTCAAGATAAAATAAGATTAAGGAGGGAGGAAAGGAGAAATACAGACTCATAATGCACTGACATATGCCCAGAAACAAGGTACACACGTAAAAATATGTGTCACCTGATTCCCTTGCCCCTCCCTATGCACTCACAATTTCTGCTCTAGTTGGGTGGTTCCCAAACCTCACCCAGTCATCTGGGGAAAGAAGGGCAGATCCCAGACCCCACCAAAGCCTGTGCAGTCAGATGCATAAAGGGTGGGAGCAGGAGTCTGCATTTTTACTGAGCTTCTGATGAAGATTCTCATCTTGGTTCAGCTGTAATGAGGCACCTGGGCCTTGTGTTAGATCCATCTGTGCACTTTCTTGTAAAATCTAGTTTTAGCAAGAACTCTGCTAAGTCAGTTAGTAAGACCTGCCTCCCCCACCAACACACACACACACACACACACACACACACACACACACACCATCCTCAATATCTGTTCAACTTCAATATCTGATTAATTTTTTCATCCTCTACCATCCCCCGGGGATGTCTGATCACCCTGGCTAGTCTTCAGCTAGAATCCTGTTAGATCAGTTTGCTCAGAATCCTCCTCCCTCCCTTACCCTTGATGTTTCCTTTTAGTAATTTTCATCTTCCAATCACCACCCAGTGATTTGGCTGTAAATTTTCATTTGTCCATGCTGTATTGGAACTGAGTGCAATTCCATACTGAGGCCTCTCTTCCCTTATTGCAATAGTCCTGTATAAAATCCATTCTTACTATTTTAACCACCCTCCCAGCTTTGATTTTATTTGACACTCTCCAGATGACTCTGAAGTAACCTGTGGATAGACTGGAGAACTTCTGCATTAAGTAATTAGGTAAATACTTCAACCAGAACTTTCTTGAGATGCAGGAACTCTAGGCACCAACACCTTACTTGTCAGATAGAATGTGATGCCTAGGAGACTGCTCTGTAGTGACTGAGACATTTCTTTTTTTAAAAAAATAACTCATATTTATTGATGTAATACATGAGGAGGGCTTAAAAGGCCACATGGTACCAAAAGGCTTATAATGAATAACAGAAATTTTTGCCTCTTAACAGAGGCAATCACTGTTAAATCTTAATTCCTGCTCCCACCATCACCTCCATATTTTTAAAACCATAATCTTTTGGTTTTTGCAATCTTAGAACTTATTGACTTCCTACAGAGTTATACTGTGACCTTCTTTTCTTTCTTTTAATGTTTTTATAAGACACACACACAAACACACACACTCCCCTTTTCTAGGTCCCTAATGCTATAAGATCACAATTTTAATGAAATGGCTAATCCCTCCTCATTTTGTCATGACTCACTGTTTACACCTGAGTGAGGTAGCACACTAGTATCACATTCCTTTTTTTCTAGTCTTTGTTTTACCTTGGAAGTTAATAATCATCTCATTTTTATTTATTTTTTTTTTAATTTTTTTTTATTGGTTGTTCAAAACATTATAAAGCTCTTGACATATCATATTTCATACATTAGATTCAAGTTGGTTATGAACTCCCAATTTTACCCCAAATACAGATTGCAGAATCACATCGGGTACACATCCACATTTTTACATAATGCCCTATTAGTAACTGTTGTATTCTGCTACCTTTCCTATCCTCTACCATCCCCCATCCTCATCTCATTTTTATTTGTTTGCTTTTTTAGTTCTTCTTATTCTCCAAACCCTCAACAGGAGCTATAAACTTAAATAAATATGTTGCATTAATTGGATAATCCACCAATTTTCTTTTTTTAATAAATATTAAAAATTTGGGCTGGAAGAGCATGCTACAGGGACACTGCTACATCGTTGTTCATAGCAGCACAGTTCACAATAGCAA
>NW_026002856.1:0-2227 GCF_001458135.2 Marmota marmota marmota | reverse complement strand
GAAGCATAAAACTTTCAAAAAACAGTTGAGGAAATTTTCATTACTTTGGATGTGATGATGGCTATTTAATATTTGTATTCCTTTTAATGATGCCACTCTTCTCATTTAGAATAACCAACTGCCTTCTAAAAGTGGTGTGATTTCATGTCAAAATAAACCGTAATGTGATGTGTAACTGAAATTCACTAATAAAAAATAAAATTGAAAAATGAACAAAGGCACTGGAGATGTAGCTCAGGGGTAAAGCACCCCTGAGTTCAATTTTCAGTATCAACAAATAGTTATTCAATGAACAACAACATTTCCTAAATTAATAGGCTTAATCTTGACTCTGTTGACACTTCTGTGATTTCATTGAAAATGAGAACTATTTTCATGATAATTCATAATTTGTTAAAAAATATGCCCACAAAATTATAAGATTTCTCTTTTTTGTTACTCAACAATACATTCATGACTACATGAAAAAACAACAAGTATATAGATGTTAGTTTGGAGTCAGAAGATAATTATTTAATATTATTTGTTTGACAGCCTTTCAGCTAATATGACTCAACACAATGCTAGGGATCATTTGGCTCCAGAGGAAGAATCTTTACTCTTGAGAAATTTATATTTTATATATGTCTATAGATTAAGAAAAATGGATGTCCAGGTTTGACTTACACAAGGTAAATGTGGTTGGGGTTTTTCAGATACAAGTCCCCGTTGGGGGACAGTGAAATTTCAAATAGCATATACAGAAGCCTAGATGAAGTCTACAGCTTAAAAGAAACATAGTGACTAAATTATAAATATATTTATCTTTACTCTTCACAAAATTTATTATGCCACATCATAAACCTCATATCTAAAATCCTCTAGATATTTTCCAAATATATGGCATTATAAGAAGTATCTTTTGGCACATGCCTATAATCCCAGCAGTTTGGGAGGCTGAGGCAGGAGGATCACATGTTCAAAGCCAGACCTAGCAATTGGTCTCTAAATAAAATTGTTAAAAGGCTGGGAATGTTGCTTAGTGGTTAAGCTTCCCTGGGTTCAATCCCTGGTACTAAAAAGAAACAAAGACAAATTGTCTTTTCTAAGAATCTATTGTCCAATGCAGGGTCATGAGATTTTTACATGTTTTCTCCCAAGAATCTTGTAGTCCCAATTCTCATATTTACACTTTTCTTCCATTTAAAATTAATTGTGTAAAGTTTGAGATAGTGCTTGAGATTGTGTTCCTAGTTTTATAAGGATAGTTGTTCCAGATGATTTGAAAACATTTTTCCTATAACGTCTTGGCATTCTGCTTGAAAAGTAATCACCCATCAATATAAGAATCTATTTCTAAATTCTATTCTATTTACTTATTTATGTTTGCAGTAATGAATTTGAATCTAGGAATAGTCTACCACTGAGATTCATCCCCAATTCATCATCATTATTATTATTATTATTACTATTATTATTATTATTTTGGTTTTGAGACAAGATCTTGGTACGTTCCCAAGGGTGACCTCAAAATGTCAATTCTCCTGCCTCAGTCACCTGAGTTGCTGGTACTATAGGCATCCACAACCATGCCTGGCAATATTATTCCATTTAATCATTTTGTAAGTGTGACTCAGTACTGATTACAGTAACATTCTAAAAATAGCTTTGGTGAAGATGTACTAAATATACATAATAAAGGGACTCTGCATGGTATTTTAACACATATGCCATATCCACTGATGAAATCCCATTCTCATTTCCCACCTCCAGTCTTTAACCTTTAAAAATCACCAATCTAAATTCAGGTTTAGGTTCCCCCACATGAGGGACAGCAGGCAGTCTTTGTATTTCTGTGTCTGGTTTTATTTAATTTTACCATGCTACCCTCCAATTTCACCCAATTGGTTGTAGGTGGCAGGATTTGATTATTATGGATGGAGATAGATAGATATATAATCTCTCATATTTTCTTTATCCATCTGTCCCAGAATTCCTAGGTGATTCCATATCTTTTCAATTGGGATATGCCTCAATAAACATGAGCATCCAGGTATCAAATGAGGATTTCATACTTCTTCATTATATACCCCCCAAGTGGGATACCTAAATCACAAGGTAATTGTATTTTAGTATTATTTAGTTGAGATACTATAGACTTAACCAAAGGCTTCATGTGCTTGGCAAACATTTGACCATTAGACTACATCACAGTGCCTTATACTTTTATTATTTATTTATTTATTTA
>NW_026002855.1:0-2228 GCF_001458135.2 Marmota marmota marmota | reverse complement strand
TAACCCTAACAGTAACCCTAACCCTAATTCTAACACTAACCCTAACTCTAATCCTAACTGTAACTCTAACCCTACCCCTAACCCTAACCCTAATACAAACCCTAACACTAACACTTATCCTAACACTAACCCTATCCCTAACACTCACCCTAACACTAATCTTAACCCTAACCCTATCATTAACACTAACCATAACCCTAACCCTAAACCTAACACTAGCCCTAACCCTAACACTAACCCTAAACCTCATCCTTACTCTAACCTAACCCTAACTGTAACCCTAACCCTATCCCTAACCCTAACCCTACCTCAAACCCTTTCCCTTTCCCTAAGCCAAACCCTCACCCTAATGCTACCCTAGTTCTAATCTTAATCCTAAGCCTACCCCAAATTTTACCTCTAGTACTAGTCCTATCCTAACCCTCATTCTACCTCTAACCCTAAACCTAACCCTGACCCTTATTCTGACCCTAACTCTAACCATAAGTCTAAACCTGACACACTAAACCGAATTCTGACACTATCCCTACCAGTAAACCTATAACTAACCTAACATTAACACTACCACTAGACCAAACATAATCCTAAATATTGTCATAAATCTAGCCTAGCCCTAAACAAAAACCTAGCATTAGCCCTAGTAATAACCATAAACCGAATGTAAAGACTAAACCTATCCCTAGACCCAATGCTAGTCATAAATCTGGCAGTCACCCTAAACATAACCCTATCCTGAACAATGACCCTTAACCCAACACAAACCCTAGCTCAAACTTTTTTCTAACCAAAATCCTAACCCTAACACTAGACTAATCCATAGCCCTATCATGTAACTAGCCATAACCATTTCTCTAGCTCTTAAATTTCCCATAGCCCTAATGCTAGCCCTAAACCTCAAACAAAACCTAGCCCTTATCCTAGCCCTAAACGTACCCCTAATCCTAACCCTAAACATAACCCTAGACCTAAATCTAACCCTACCCTCGCCCTAGCCCTAAACCTTGCTGAAGCTCTAACCCTTACCCTAAACATAACCCTAACCCTATCCCTATCCATGACTCTAACACTAACCCTCACCCAAGACCTAACCCTAGCTCAAATGCTAACACTTATCCTAAAACTATCTCTAATACTAACCCTAGGCCTAATCATAAACCTAGCCCTAATCTTAATCCTAGCCCTAAACTTACCTCTAACCCTATCCATTACCCTAAAGATAAGTCTAACTGAAATGCTAACCCTAGGCCTAACACTAACCCTATCACTAACACTAACCCTATCCATTACTCAAAATCTAACCTGAACCCTAAACCTAAACTTATCCATTACCCTAACCCTAACCCTAATGCTAATTCAATTCTTAACCCTAAACTTTAACCTAAACCAAATCCTACCCTATCCTGACCCTAATAATAAACCTAGATTTAAACCTGACTCTTACCATAAACCTAACCCTTAAACTAGACCTAGCCATAACCTAATCCTAAAACTAACATTAACCATAACATCTAGACCTGACATTATCCCTACCCCTAATCCTAGTCCTAGCACTAACACAAATCCTTATCCTAGCCCTAAACATAGCCTTAATCCTAACCCTAGCCCTAACCCTAATTCTAACCCTTGCCCTAGCCCTAAACCTAGCTATAATCCCATCCCTTCCCCTAACCCTAACCCTAACCCTAAATCTAACACTAACTCTAACCCTAGCCCTAACCCTAGGCCTAACCCTAACACTAACCCTAGCCCTAATTTAGCCCTAAACCTAAAGCTAACCCTAACCCTAGCCCTAAGACTAACTCTAACTCTCGCCTTATCCCTATTTCTAGTTCTAACTCTATCGGTTATCATAACCCTAACTCTAGCCATAATCTTAGCCTTAAACCTAGCCTTAGCCCTCAACCTAGATTTAACCCTATCAATATATCGAAGCCTAAACCTCACCATACCACTACCCCTAACACTATTGCTATTACTAAAAGTAGCCCTAATCCTAGCCCTAGCTGTGAAACAAAACTGAGCCAAAGCCCTAACCATAACCCTAACCAAACTATAATCCTAGGCATGATATTTGTCCTATCGCTAATTCTTACACTAACCCTAACACAAACCCTAACACTACACCTAGCCTTAACCCTAGCCCTAATTTAAGTCTATCCCTAACTCTGATCAGTAACACTGATCCTGACTCTGACAGTAACAATAACCCTATCTCTAATCATCACCTT
>NW_026002854.1:0-2228 GCF_001458135.2 Marmota marmota marmota | reverse complement strand
ACAGAGAGTGCTCATAGAATATAAAGTTTGAAGGCTGTGTCATTTGTATCCATGTATCCACGGAGATTAGCACAGGATCAAGTTGGGAGCATCTGGAGTTCTAAAAATATATTTGATTGAAAGATGAATAGATGGGCAAACAGCTTACAGCTCTACTGCACTGTGAAACTGTCTTGAGTGCCTTTGTGTTATTCACCTGTACAGGGACTTTGGACTTTATATAATTCCATTTATATTATTTTGTAAATCTGAAAAAAAAGGTTGGAAGGGAGGCTAAACTTGTTGAATAAAAGGTTTGAATTTTTTTTTTTTGTATAAAATTACCAAATGTACTCCTTTGAACTGTGACTATTATTCTAATCAAATGATTCTGTAGGGCATCATACACCTGAGAAAATTTTCTTGAGACTTAATAAATCAGAATGATATCTCTTTGTAATTTTCATTGTTTTACTTTTTCTTATTGTTCCATAAAAAGTCATGGCTAATTAGGTGGGATGTAGTACAAGGACATAGCCTGGAGACAGAAGAAATCCCATAGGCAAAAAGAAGTGAGAATATTCTGAGGGAAATTGCATTGTATGTTGTGTTTAGAGATTGTTATACCAAACATTAATGTTTTTCAAAATTAGATGGTGATTTTTGATATAATTTTGGGAAGCCTGTCTTCCTGTTTGTGATTGCCTTTTTCATTTTTAATGTTAAACTTTTTGCTTTTATTTAGGGAAGACAAGTAGAAAATGATATATTTTTAACAATTGCTTTAGTTAAATTTCATAAATTGTGGGTTGAGACCTTTATTCTAAGATGTATAATTATCAGTATTATCTACTCTTAGGAGAGAAAAGGAGACATATTTAATATTTCGTGACATATCTAAATAGCTTCATACTGAATTCTTCTCCTTTACAGAGAAAAAAACACTCTCCTCCCAAATTATTTTTAAAGATGATATGTTCTTATCAGTTTCTTATTTTTAATTAAATAAGTGTGCTTAAGTAAGTATCATTACATTTTTTTTTCATTTTCAAAACTGAATCCTCATAAGGATACATTCTTTTAATCATTCTAAAGAGTCAAATTGATTCTTAGAAATATCTTCTTTTCAAGGTCTTACACAGCTGTGTTCAACAGTCTTTCTTTAGAGATTTTATTGGTGCCAGAGGAGTTCTTTTGATAACACAGATCAAGTCACGTGGGAGTTTTCCTCCCCCTCTGTGACTGTAAACTGCCAGGGTCCTTTCAGAGTTCTGGTCTCAGGGAATCATCACAGGAGAGGTAGGTGAGTTTTCTTCTGAAACTTCATCAAAGCATATTAATCTCATTTGAAGTATTTTTCACAAATACTTCTTATTGTTTAAATTTCATGACACATAATTCATTAAGTCATTTTATTTGTTGAAAACCTATAATGAACAAAGTCGTGGGGAGATAAAAAGATGAAAGAAACATAGTCTCTTCCTGATAGGTGCTTAATTTGAATGGGGACCAAAGGCATAAGTAAGGAGAATGTAATGATTTTCATAAGAGCTTTGGGGACACCGGAGAGAACTTCTGGATGATAATTTATGCATAACCTAATGATGGGCAGAGTCCTGATTGACTCTTTAGCAAGAGGAAAGTTAGACAGAAGGAGTACATGAACATAAGCATGTGGGCTAGAAATAGGGTTTATAGTGTAGGAATAGCCAGCAGTTTTGTTCATGTTGGTGATATTTGATGGCTGAAGCAGAGAAATAGAGGTACATTCACCAAATACTTGTTTTAGAAGGTGATCTCAAGGTTAGCAGTTCGATCCTAAATTTATACATGAAGAAAATAAGGAATGCCATAGCTTGTTGTATTGCGCACAGTTAAGATTCTCTTGAATTCCACTTTTCCTCTTCAGAGTGTGCTATGTGTCATACTCCAGAGAGCCATTATCACATTGTCATGTGTTCACATTTGATTTGGTAAAAAATGGTCATCACTGAAGGTTTTCGAGGAGAAAAGTAACATGATCAGAGTCACGCTTAGCAAGATTCTTTTGACAGCTTCTTGGAAGATGGATTTGAGTGGAGAAAGCTGGAAAGATGGGAAATAAGGTGCAATTTGATTTAACGGCCCAGAAGAGTAATAAGAGTCTACACTGTAATGATGACAACACTAACAAGACAGAGAGACCAGGGATATATATATATATATATATATATATATATATATATATATATATAGAGAGAGAGAGAGAG
>NW_026002853.1:0-2228 GCF_001458135.2 Marmota marmota marmota | reverse complement strand
GGGGGGGCGTAGCTATCCATGCAGAACAGCTACTGTACAGGTACCTGGTTTCCAACTCAGAGACTAAGAGTATGGAGGCTCCAGGTAGAAGCTCAAGCCCTCTCAAACTGGCTACCTCCACCACCCTTAGCACAGAAACTCAAGCTAGGAATAGACAACTCCACCTACTGGAGGAAAACAGAGTTCTGAGAGACTTTTCTATTCTCAACCTTCCCCCTCTGGCCCTCACAATCTCAACATACATGAAACCAAGAACTTTGCATGAAATTGGACTTTAAGAACTGAATCACCAGAATTGTTTAATATAGAGGAATTCCATAGGCCCATCTCACCACCCCCCTTTATTATATTATTTTTTTCTCCCTCTCTTTTTTTTCTTGTTTTTTTTTTTTTCTTCCTCCCTCTATCCCACTTGCAACCTCTAAGCTTCTACTATTTATACATAGGGTAATTTTATGAATACAGATAAGGAGTTTGAATTTATACATTCTTCCATAAATTGCCCCTGTCTATTCATTACAGTTCTCCTCCAATTTGCTAAGATAGATTAATTTCATACCCTTAATCCTTTCCACCTTAACATAGCATCCTACCCCTGAACCTCAGTTCTCTATACACCACCAGAAATGGTATGCCTTTTATGAAACTAATGACTATATTCTAAATAATAATTGAAGTCAACATCTGTAGCCATAGAATCCAAATATAAATGTATTTATAATGGTTAGGCTTAGGCTTCGGGTTAGGGATGGATTTAGAGTTAGGATGTGATCTATGGTTATGGCTAGGACTAAGGATAGGGTAAGGATTAAGACAAAGTTTAGGGTTAGGGTTAGTGTTATGGTAAGGGATAGGATTAGAACTAGTGATAGGCTAGTGTGAGAGGTAGAGTTAGTCGTAGGACTAGGGCTAGGGTTATGTTTTGGGATAGGGCTAAATTAGGGCTAGGGTTAGTGTTAAGTTTAGACCTCAGGTTAGGGTTAAAGTTAGGGTTACATGTAGGGTAAGGGAGTGGGTTATAGCTAAGTTTTGGGCTAGGGCGAGGGTTACTATTAGGGTTAGGCTAGGGTTAGGGTTAGGGTTATGATTAAGGCTAGGCTTAGGCCTAGAATGAAGGCTAGTGTTTGTGTTAGGTTTAGGGCTAGTATTAGGGCTAGGGCTAATGCCAGGTCTAGGGTTACAGTTAGGGATAGATTTAGTGTTAGGTTTATGGCTTGGTCCAATGTAAGGGTTAGGTTTAAGGTAAGGGTTAAGTTTAGAGCTAAGGTTATTATTAGGGTCAGGTTCAAGTTTAGGGTTTGGTTTATGTTAGAGGTAAGGTTTAGGGCTTGAATTAGCATTTGGTTTAGAGTTAGGGTTAATGACAGAGTTAGGTTTGGGGTTTAGATGTGGTTTAGTGTAGTGGATAGAGTTAAGGTTAGGCCTAATGTTTAGCATAAGGGTCAGGGTTATCATTAGGGTAATGGATAGGGTTAGACCTAAGATTAGGGCTAGGGATATGTATAGGAGTAGGGCTTTTGTTTAGGTTAGGTTTAGGTTTAATTTTCGGTTAAAGCTAGATTTAGGACTCGGATAAAGGCTAGGTTTGGGTTAGGTTAGGGCTAGGGTTAAGGCTACAGGTAATGTGTGAAGTAGGGTTATGATTGGTGCTAGGTATAGGGATAGGGTTAGGGCTGGGTCTAGTGTTAGGGTTAGTTTTATGGTTATGACAATATTTAGAGCTAGATTTAGTGTTAGGGTCAGAGTCAGTGTCCATATTACTTTTCAGCTTAGATTGAGGACTGGAAATAGAGATAGATGTAGGGCTAGGTGTAAGGTTAGGGTTTGGTTTAGATTAAAGGTTAGGATTAGGGCTATGACTCGGTTTTGTTTCAGGGCTAGGGGTAGGGTTAGTGCTAGTTTTAGGATTAGTGTTAGGGTTAGGGCTAGTGTTAGTGTGAGGTTTAGGCTTAGGTTTAGGGTTAGATTTAGAGTTAGGTTTAGATCTAGGGTTTGAGCTAGGGTGAAGGATAGGGCTAGGGTTAGGGAAAAGTTTAGGGCTAGGTTTAGGGTGATGGTAAGGGATTGGTTTAGAATTCAGTATAGGACTAGGGCAAGTTAGAGTTAGAGTTAGTCTTAGGGCAAGGGTTAGTGTTAGGGTTATGCCTAGGGTTAGGGCTAGGGTTAATATTAGGTTTAGGGTTAGGGTTAGGGTTAGGGTAAGAGTTGGGATTACAGCTAGTTTTATA
>NW_026002852.1:0-2228 GCF_001458135.2 Marmota marmota marmota | reverse complement strand
CAGCCCGGGCTGGGAGTCCCGCAGGACGTGGTCCCCACAGCAGCCCCTGGCATGCGGTGCCTCTGTAGGTGGGAGGGAAGCAGAGCTCCGCACCCCATTGTTACAGTGACGTCCTGGGAGAGCTGGGGACAAACTTCCCTGGGCCTTGGCTTATGGCTGAGACCTTGGGCCTGGGGTGTGGGCATGCAGGGGCGGACACCCGGGGACAGGGGCTGCAGCTGTCTGTGGGCCCAGTCAGTACCCTCCTACATGGGGGACAGCCGGCTGGGCCTGGATCTCTGACTCTCCGCAGCGTGTCCCCAGGAGTGACCTGGGGTCAGAACCACGGACAGAGCCCAGCCCCTGCACCTGCAGCCTGCACCAACTGGTTCACCCACTGCCCCCTTCAGTCCTTAGGTGAGGCACCTTCAGGGCGCAGCTCCTCCCGAGCTCATGGTCAGTACTTTTTTAATGAGGGTGGACTCTCGGGTGGGCCCCTGGTGCCTGGAGGGAGGTGAATCCTGGGAGAAGAACCAGGTCCCAGTGTGGTGGAGACTGGTGCACCCAGCTTGCAGCCTGTTTTTGTGGTTGGGGGTCCTGCCTTCTCCTGGGGTTCCTCCCGTCCTGTGAAGGTCCCCAGGGTCCCACCCTGGACAGCCAGGGTGTGTTGGTTGGAAAGATGAGGATCTCCTTGGTTCCTCCAAGAGACAAAGGCTCACCCCTTGTCGCCCTGAGAAACGTCTGTGTGTGGCTATGGGTCTACTTGAAATTCCCATGCCCCGTCCCTTCCCTGAGGCCAGCGAGGTGGTGTGGATGGCGGCCGAGGGTCACGCAGCGTGGAACTTGCATCTGGCTTCCTGCAGTGCAAGATCCAAACCCAAGCTAACGGTGCCCTGGGTTCCCGGAGCTGCCTGCGCGCTCAGTGCCACACACGGTCCTGGGTTCCATTAATCCTGTGTACTGCACGTGTTCTCTTCAGTGACCTCCGGGTGCTTTTTATACTTGCTTCATTTCAATGCAGCTGGACAGCAAGTCAGAGTGCCCCGGGGTATCTGACCAGGCCAGGCTCCAGGGCAGGCTCTGTCCAGGAGGGGAGGTATGATCTCTAGTTATACTTGGGTGGCTTTCCCAGCCCATAAGAGTAGTCTAGGAATCATGGAGAATTTGGAGGATCAAAGTCTAGGAGGAAATTTCAAAAGCCTCAACGTTTGTATTCACTGGAGGGAACTGAGTGACCAGGACAGGCTGTGCTCTGGACACGAGGTGAGGATGCCCCCAGGTCCCTAGCCAGTCCTGGCCCAGCCTCTAGAGGGCCAAGGGCCCACAGGAAAGGCTCCAGCTTCCCGCAGGTGGGACGGGGACAGGACTCCAGGCCACCCGTGACAGTGGTGATGATTGTGGACGTGAGGGCAGGCCATGGACACACCTTCACCAGGGATGCCCTTCACTCTGCCTGACCTCCTTTGGGAACTCTGACAGATTATCTTTAAGATTTATTTATTTAGTTTCTTGGGATTGAACCCAGGGAGCTCTACCACTGAGCCACACCCCCAGCTCCTTTTTGTATTTTATTTAGAGACAGGGTTTTGCTAAGTTTCTTAGAGCCTTGCTAAGTTGCTGAGGCTGGCTCTGAACTCTGGATCCTCCTGCCTCAGCCTCCTGAGCGCCTGGCTGGCAGCTTTATTTTTTTTTAGCTAAAATCTATAATCACTTCTCATGAAAGAAATTTTGGGAGTTTTCTTGGTTTTAGGAATTCCTATTATAACGTCTTAACTTTAGGGGAGTGCAGCTTGGGGGTGGGGAAGTGGGGCCTTGTCAGTCGAAGGGTCTGCCATACCCAAAGCCACCCAGACCCCCAAAGTTGGTGAGCCCGCCCAGGAGCGGCCACTGTGATGGGACGGGCGGCTGGGGCAGAGGGAGTCCTTCTTTTTGGTGCTGGGGATTAACCCAGAGGCACTTAACCACTGAGCCACATCCCCGGCTTTACTGATTTTTCTGTTCAGTTGACCCAGGGGACTCCATTTTGATTCCGGCCAGTTTCCCGAGTACAGATGTTGGGGTGTAAGTGAATGATTTCTGGGCTCAGGTGTTCCATGAAGACTTTGCCCTGGGGAGTCTGTGCGGTCACTCGAAACTGCTGAGAGGGATGGCAGCTGCCTAGGTGTCCTTAGGACACACGCACGTGCTCACACACGCTCTCACACATGCTCATACAACATGCTCACACTCACACACACTCACATGCTCAT
>NW_026002851.1:0-2228 GCF_001458135.2 Marmota marmota marmota | reverse complement strand
TTTCCAAGACTGGAAAAATCAGCTCAGCCAACCTGGTGTCACAGTGTGAGTCACTGAGATAATCCTGTCCTGTAGGTAGGACTAGCTCCAGCCCTGCACCTGCCCAGCAAGAGCCCCCACCTCTGCCCAGTTGCTCCAGGCAAGAACGGCTTTCTCCAGGGTGCCTCAGGGCACGCTGAGCAGGTGGCAGAAGTTTCCACAGATCAAGTCCCCAAATCTCAGCTGCTCAGACACAGACACCTTCCATGAGCAGGTGCCGGGCATGAGCACATGTGTACCCCACAAGTATGGGGACCTCGGGGCCTGGGGCCCTGGTACCTTTGTGATGGCAAAACCAGAGCTGGTTGTGAAACGAAATTACAAAAACCTTATGGTGAGAGACCAGCACCAGTCAGCCCTCCCCCTCCCTCAGCCTTCCTTCAGGAGGCCTAAAGAACCCTGGGCCCTGCCTTTTGGATTGTAAATAGCTGCCCTGGGAGTCTGGCTGCTCCCTCTGGAAACGTTACAGGTGCCTGTGAGGACAGCCCCTCTTCTCTGCTTCTGTGAGCAGGCTTCAGGTTAGGGACCCTGCACAGGCCTGCAGCCCCAGAGAGTGAGAATTTTTTCAAAAAAAGAGGAAAAAGCCCCAGTGATAGGCTGGATCTAGGATGACACCAAATAACCTCCAAATTTTGTGAGAATCTGTGGATCTGGGCTCAGAATTTAAAGTTTGTTTTCCTCTGGGCCCACGGGTTTAAAATAAAATATGGAGTCCTCTCTGAGTGCTGCCTGCTGCTTCTCCACCTTTAGGGGTCACAAATGTGTTCCCATTTCTTTAAAATCATTAGGAGCCAGGCTTGGGGGCCTAGGCCTATGATCCCAGCAGCTCAGGAGGCTGAGGCAGGAGGACTGGAGTTCAAAGCCAGCCTCAGCAATGGCAAGGCAACTCAGAGAGACTCTGTTTCTAAATAAAATGCAAAGTAGGGCTGGGGATCAGTCCCCAGTGCCTAAAAATAAAATAAAATCAGTAGGAAAAAAATGAATGTAGTCCAAGTTGAATTACACTCACTTTTATACTCATGGGTCATAAAGCAATTTGCAATGTAATGGATGGAAAAAGGGGGGGCTTGCTGACAGTCAGGCTTAGCTTTCTGAGATGGGGCACACCAGATGATCAGATAAGGACCAGATGACAACTATCACAATAACAGCACACACTCAGATAGTCCCTACCCTATGCCACCCCAAGAAACAGCCCTAGGAGGCAGATACCACTTTATCCCCATGGTGTAGATGAAGGTGTGAAAGCACAGAGAGGTTGAGACACAGGCACAAGGTCATGCAGCCAGGAAGTGAGGTTGCTGGGTTTTCCTTCCTCTGTGGGCACAGTTCACCCCTAAACACACCACTGGGCCCACAGAGGAGAACAGTTGAAGTCCATCCAGTACTCTCTGCCCATTTTAGAGATCAGCAGGCAGAGGGGCCTACATCTAAGTGGCTCCTTTTAGTTCCAAGGTTTCATGATTTGAACATGAGGGTAAGTGGCAGATGTAAATTTGTGGCACTTGGTGTGGGTTGGGAAGACTCTGACTGCTGCAGTCTGGCTGGGCACAAAATCACCAGCCACTCACAGCCTTGTAGATTCAAACAGCAATTCTTTATTCTCGAACTCTCACCCGCACTCTACACGCACGTTCTGGGAAAATCCACACTTCCACTGGGCTCTGCATCCCAAAATACTCTCTGAATCCCGCGAGAACTCAACGGGAACTCAAGGAGCAGGCGGGTGCCTGAGGCAGCAGGATAAGCCCTATTCCCAGCAGGGTCCACCTTAAACCTGGAACCGCCCTAAACCCAAGGAGTGGGATACTCCCTATTCCCAGCTGGATACACCCTAAACCTGGACCCACCCTAATCCAGCAGGATCCTCCCTAAACCCGGATCCACCCTGGTCCTTGAGCAGGGTCACCTTTCTCATGCAATGTCACTGCAAATGACCTGGGTCCAAGACAAGCCCATTTCCACAATGGAGAGTCCTTCCTCTAAGCAACATGGGGTAGGCTGACAGGGAAATTGCCATGTGTCATTCCTACTTAGCTATGGCTCTCAGCATCTCCCCCCTTCTAATTAATTAAACAACAAGCAATGTGGCTTAGGGACCGTGCCTGTTAGGTTGTCCAATTCAACATATGGTTCTTTCCCGTCATGGGATGAACTGACCTCTAGGCGTCAGCCTCCTGTCTTAGGTT
>NW_026002850.1:0-2228 GCF_001458135.2 Marmota marmota marmota | reverse complement strand
GGGATTACAGGTATGCACCATTGTACCTGGTCCCTTCCATGCTTTTCCACTCAGAGATGAAGTTCCTGTCATTTCCTTGAGTCAGCTAGACCTAGCTACCCTGTCCAGACTTGTTGCCTAGGGTTCTAGCTGCCACTTGGGCCATCTCACTGAATCAAATCCAATATTTCCTCAGGCTACTCAAAATATCCTGCAATGAACAGAAAGATCCTATCATGCTATCCTGCTCTCCACTGCCCTGGAGAATATTTGGGAATAATTTTCTTAACCAAAAGAGAGAAAGCAGAGGGCTGGGGATGTGGCTCAAGCGGTAGCGCGCTCGCCTGGCATGCGTGCGGCCCAGGTTCGATCCTCAGCACCACATACAAACAAAGATGTTGTGTCTGCCGGAAACTGAAAAATAAATATTAAAAAAAATTCTCTCTCTCTCTCTCTCTTAAAAAAAAAAAAAAGAGAGAGAGAGAAAGCAGAAGTTATACTGGGCTACTTCCCAGAGAGTGCCTGAGAATTGAAATAATAAATCATGCAAATGCCACATTACAATGTCATATATGCTCTCTGGAAGGTAGGGGTATATATATATATATATATATAAATGGGGTCACCTCTCAGTTACCTAGATGGATGATTGGCAGAATCTCACTCCAAGAAAAACTTCCATTTACATTTACTGCCTGAAACATATACCTTTACCATTTGAACACAGTAAGCAATAACCATCCAGCTTCCTCATTTTTTGCCAAGGTTCCTGAGAAGGGATGCCAGATCGGCGTGTCCCTGGAGGGCCAGCAGCAGAGAGCCAGCCCAGCCCCAGGTTCGTCCCCTTAGCCCTCAGTTAAGCCTCTGGCCAAGTCACACCCACAAGAATGATATTTATCTGCTGCCCCACTCCATTGCATTTCAGGCACTTAACCCTTCAGGGAGCTACCTCAGTTTCCCAGGACAGTTTGAAGGGTGGTCAGTCTGCTCAGTCTCAGGTATACATCGTAAGACCCAGAGCAGGTAACAGGCGGGAGGGAGACAGAGTTAGAATAGAATCTCTCTCTCTCTTTGAATCTAATGAAAATACATCCTTGCGTCACTTCTTTGGAGACACATCTTTACAACGCGAAACCATGACCTAGTTCAAAATGGAGTCTCGGGTCATTTGGCCCACTCCTGTTGCAAGGAAGCTAAATAACACATTCCAACATCTAATGTCTGATCTTTTTGATTATTTATTTACTGCTTATCGGTAGCTCTCACCAGTTTCCTCTTTCAGTGTGGATAATCAAAATTGAACAATGCAGCCCATTATAATACTATTTTGTTTCCTCTGACATACAGAAAAGCTCTTGCCAGGAGCCGGACATGGTGATGCATGCCTGTCATCCCACCGGTTCGGGAGGCTGAGGCAGGAGGATTGCAAGTTCAAAGCCAGCCTCAGCAACAGGAATTTAAAAGGAATTTGGATCTTTTTACTTTTTTTTCCTTCTTTCTTTATTTATTCATTCATTCATTCATTCATTCATTCATTTTTAGCACTAGGGATTGAATCCAGGGGTGTTTAACCACAGAGCCACATTCTGAGCCTATTTATTATTTATTTATTGAGACAGGGTCTCACTGAGTTGCTTAGAGCCTCATTAAATTGCTGAGGTTGGCCTTGAACTTGTGATCCTCCTGCCTCAGCCTCCCGATCCTCTGGGATTACAGGTGCCAGATCACTTCCTAATTCTTTGGCACTCCAAGGGTGCTTCAGAAACTCACTCAACTAAATTTCTCCATTTTCCCCAGGATCACTCTTTCCTAGCTTTGTAGGCTAAGCCCTGAGCTCTTTCTTCTAAGGGTGTCCTTTCTAAAAATATGACTCTCAGGGATTCATCACCAGGGGTGATTGAGAACCCACCAAGAAGGTCTGAGTACCAGCAGGCAGAGAGAGGCCCACGGAGGGGAAAGACAAGCTAATAAATCTTGTCTGGTCTAAACAGAAAGGGAAACTGAGTGGTTTCTACACGGTAAGTGAAACACCTCATTTGTTAAGAGGAACATTCTTAAAAAGAACGACTTAAAAACACAAATGCTCCCTTAAATCAAGTGGAACTTGAAAAAGAAATGATGTATTTTAATCATGCTTATTGCTTTTCTTTAACCTGATATGTTTATTTGTTCACTTCAAATAAGATGACTTCTCTTCCTCCTCTGGGTCCTGGCTGAAAGAACTCCTATTGGTCCCTCCCTCCCTCCTA
>NW_026002849.1:0-2228 GCF_001458135.2 Marmota marmota marmota | reverse complement strand
TCTTTGCAGCAAAATGAATGGAGCTGGAATATATTATGTTATCTGAAATTACAAGGACACAGAAAAAAATAAATACATGTTCTCCTATATGTGGAAGCTAAAGAAAGTCAATTTGTAGAATAAATGTTAAATAGTGGTTAGTTGAGGCTGGAAAAGGCCTGGGGACATATTTAAAGAGAATATGAATTTGATGAAAGCATGTCATATGTGTGCATAGAAATAGAACATTGTGATAGCAATGCACATATGTACAATTCACGTGTTAATCAAAAATTTAAAGAATGTATATTAAAAAGAAAAGAGGCATTGACTTCTATGTGGGTCTCAAACACTTTCTGTTTGTATCTAAAGTTCAATATTTTGTAATTCAGACTAAAAAGTGGACTTTGAAGATAAACATGAATTTTATTAATAATTACTGAAAATATTGATCGATTCAGAGGTCAGAAAAGTTTGGTTGTATAACCTTTATAATTTCAGTGATTGGCTTTTTTAAGGGGTGTGTTGGAGATGGTAGGAATGGAGTGGAAAGGGAGGTACTGAGGAAAGAGATTAACCAAATTATATTGTGTGCATGTACAAATACATAAAAAATGAATTCCACTATGATGTTTAATTATAATTCCCAGATAAAAAATTAAAATAACTTTGGTGATCCCCAGTCATGGTGAATACTTTATCCAGGGAAAAATAAAAAGTCAATTTGCTGCCTGACCCACAGAGCCCTGAACCCTAAAGAATCACATTAACTTATTTTGTATAAAGTAAACTCAGTTGGTCTTTCTAAAGCAATCCCTTTATTCTTTGAAATATGTGTATCCCTGCTTAGTTCATACTTTCTGTTTCCCAATGAGGCTTCTGATAATCCTTCCTTTAAAAGCATAAAAAAAATCATAGATAGTTTAAGCATAGAAGGGATCTCTGCAGTCATTTTGTTTAAAATTTCCTTTTATTTTAAGGAATGAGCGATTGGTGTTTCAATGGGATAAAGTACCACCAATTCAGCAAGGCAAGACTTTCTCTCAATCCTGGTTTTCCTGCTCCTGACTTCTCATTTCCCTCGGCATAGAAATCACAAAGGGATTTCTATCACCCTGTCTTGATACTTAGGAGGGTATCAGCAGTAAACCCTTAAGATTCATAGGGTATGAAAACCTCATCTTTGCTTGAATTGTAGATTAGAACTTTTGTATTAACAAAATTTATTAATTTTAGTTTCACAGTAAAACTAACTGGATATTCTGCAGTTTCCACAAGCATTCTGTGCACATCAACTCACATCTCTCACAATCAGCCGCCCTCAGGAGTGTGATTCATTGGATACAATTAAACCAACATTGATAGATCATAGATTACATAAGGTGCACTCTATGTACTGTATATTCTACAGCTTTTATTTAAGGTATAATGGCATGTATCTATTATTGTACAATAATGCAGAATGGTTTCAGTGCCCAAAGAATCCCAAATCATTTGTGTCCTGCCTATTCATCCCTCCCTTCTCCATAAACCATTGGTAACATTTTTAGCATTACTAAAATTGTACATTTTTCAATATGTTATAGAATTGGAATGGATTCTTTAACTTAGTTATATGTATAAAGTTCCTGCATATTTTTTCGTGTCTTGATGGTTCACTTTACTTTAACACCAAATAGGATTGCCTTGCATATATGTATCTCAGTTTGTTTATGCATTAACCTGTTGAAGGACTTCTTGGTTCCATCCAGTTTTTGGCCAGAATGAATAAAAACCATACCTGTGTGCAGTTTTTTGCATGGATTTTTTTTTTTTTTGGATAAATACCAAGGAGCACGATTGATGGAGCTCATGATATGTTACAATATTAAAAAAAAGACTGGGCACGTTGGTGCATGCCTGTAATCCCAGCAGCTAGGGAGGCTGAGACAGGAGGATTGCTAGTTCAAAGCTAGACTCAGCAAGGGCAAGGCACTAAGCAACTCAGTGAGACCCTGTCTCTAAAGAAAATACAAAATAGTGCTTGGGACGTGGCTCTGTGGTTGAGTGCCCCTTGAGTTCAATCCCCAGTACCACCAAAACACACAAAACCCCCCAAAAACCTGGTAAAATGTCTTCCAGAAGATTAACACTATTTTGCTTTGCCACCAGCAATGATTAATGGGCCCCATTGTACCACTTTCTTGCAAACATCAACTTTCATCAGTTTTGTTTTAGTTTACAAGTGTTTGTTTATACATAATGTTGTG
>NW_026002848.1:0-2228 GCF_001458135.2 Marmota marmota marmota | reverse complement strand
AGCAATGATTTACCTACAACTGTCCTTTGCACTCTTTGTTTCTATCCTGCACACTTGCATTCAGAGAATCCAGCTCTTAATGTTAGGAAAAATCCTCTCAAACTTTCTTTAATTCTGAAAAGACAAGAAAATGAATGGAGAAAATTGTACTGCCTTTCTACAATCAACAGAAGTGATTTTTGGCATTTACTGGTTTTTATAGAATCTAACCTTATCCAGTGGGGAATAGTTTTTGTGTTCAATTTAAATTTTTCTTCTGTGTTATCAATTTAAATAGGATCCCAGTCACACTGGCTGGAAGCAGGTAGTACTACAAAATACAGTTCTGTACTGTACTGAGCTTAAATTACTTAATGAGAAAATGCTTAGCTGGATGCTTGATTTTAAAATAATGGTGAAAAAAGTAGATGCTAAATACTGGACATAAGCTAGTATACAGATAATACAGTGTCTTATGCCCACAGAAATAAATATTATAGGCCAAAGCAAGTGACCGTGCACGTACACTAATCTTACCCACTCACATCAACCTCCAACTTCTCCAAATTTTAGCATGTAGCAAATAAAAGAGAATTTGATTATTGCACTTTGGCATCTTCTTTTAAGTCCAAGTGTCCCTCATTATTTATTTATCAGTTGACAATTTCTAGAAACATTGCACAAATATCAGTGACATTGGAGGTTTTCTTGTAGGTTGTCACAGCGATTCCTCCGTTTCATGATTCCCGTGCTCCTTTTTCTTACTTTGCATTTTCCTTATGTAGCATTCTGCCTGATTCTATGTGTACACTGCATGAGCTAGATGTGAAGGTAGATACAGGGTGACTTTTGGAGTCACATCAAGTGTATTAGAACTTCCCATATACTTATTTTCTGTACACTTCAGTTTTCTTGCTTTGAAAATATAGGTATTTATTGAGTAGGGTGATTCTGAGGTATGAATCAGATAATACATGAAGGGCAGTTAACCAACTGGTGGTAAATCTGCAAAATGGAAGTCCATCCATTCTTAGCTAGAATATTAGTTATAAAATAATGTTGATACAAACAGACACTGGAAAGAAGCCACAATATGTATAATATCGTCTCTTATGCCAAATGACAAATCTTCCAAGATAGCCTAGCCAAAATCAAATGATTCATCATGCTATCATTAGTGAAGGTACATTTGCTATATTTACAATTAGTATATCTAGTACTCAATTTCAAAAATACTACCTTGCAAATTTATCACTAAACAGAAGTGAATATGTGATAGACAACTATGATTCAGAGTGAACGATTCAGATAACACTTTTGTTTGCTATTTACTTATTCATTCTTTCTAGAAAATGTGTTTTCCTATATGGTGTATCTTTAAGTATATTTATACCTTGCTGTAAGAAATATTCTTCATTGGGTTTGCTATATTGCTTGCAATTCCTCCCATTGTGTAGGTATATGCATTTCTCCAGGAATACCTGAAAATAAAATTGTAATATGTTCTATGCAATAGATAGAATATCTTAAAATTCAATGTGTTCATTGGTTTTCAGGCAAAAAGCAAGGGACTAATAAGGACTAATAATAAATTAAGCAATTTTTGATGAGAAGAAAAGAATAACAAAGAGAAGGAGATGACATTGAGCAGGGTTTCTAGTTCTGGAGGACAAAATCACAAAAAAAAAATTTAGAGGATTAAATTCAGAGCTTCACAGTTTGCCTCTAAATCCATAGCACACATTTCAAGAATGTCAGATTGAAAGGATTTAAACAACACCAAATAAATAGTGTCTAGAAATAAATTCAATGTTTATTAATATCTTTATCACTTTTATTAAGAGATAATTACTAAATGATTATTAGAAGGACTTCATTACCAGTTATTTATGATGCACAGTAAAAAAGTTCTATTTTGATTATTGCATAATATTATTAGGTATGGAGTGGCTGACATGAAATCTATTTCAATCTTTTCATTTAAAAACATGTATAAAGAGCTGGGGCTACAGCTCAGTGATAAAGCACCTGCTGCACATATGTGAGGCACTGGGTTTTATCCTCAGCACCACATAAAATACATACATAAATAAATAAAGATATTGTGCCCATCTACAACTAAAAAAATTTTTACAAATGTATAAAAATAAATAATTTATGACTTTATCTCAAAGAATTAGAGCATTCCATGAAGATTAATTTCATTGCATACTCAAATACAGTTATGAACATTATAACTACATTTTTGT
>NW_026002847.1:0-2228 GCF_001458135.2 Marmota marmota marmota | reverse complement strand
CCGATTAAAAAACAGGTTTGCAAGCACCATTTTGAGTCTCCTATTAGAGTACAAATTATAGTATTTTTTACCAGTGAAAGGACTCAAACACATGTACCTGCATTTTAAGCCTCCTGAAATCACACAAGTCAACCTCAATCATAATACCATTATAGGAAGAGAAATGTAGATCTTCACAGGCAGAAAAATCAAATACAAAAAGTGCAATTTGCCTTATGCATAAAAAGACCTCATTATTTATGTCATACTTCTTTTATCTCCCAGGTTCCATATCTTAGAGCTGAAGATATTCAACCAGAAGAAAGTGGATTTGTTTTATGCTAGATGAGTTAAGAACTGATATAATTAGAATGTAGAATAAACATATTTTGATTTGGGGTCCATTTGTTTCAAGTATGATGCCTTGCCCAGGAAAACAATGCAGGATATTTTTGTCCTCTACTTCATCCAAATTATATGGGAACATTATTATTTTTTTAAATTAAAAGTGGAAGCCACAGGCAATCTACAGCAGGTATTGAAATGTCATGATGAGACATCAAACTGCAGTTGTTTTTGTATCATTGATTGCTTTAGACATTGAATATTTGAAATATAAAAACTACATTTAAAAGTAAACATTAATATTCTTTTTTATTTTAAGGTAATTTTAAGGCTCATAGCCTAAGGTCATAATACACAGTATAATTACCTCATATTTTTGTAATGTAATCCCAAGACAAAGGAGTTGGGATATATTTTTCATGAAAAAAAAATTTTACTAAGTAAAATTATGTTGTTCCATGTATCATACTTTTCTATGCAGTATATGTTTGGCATTAAAATTAATAGAAGAGAATGCCTTGATGGGGCTGCCAAAAGGTTTATATTATCTTGTCCTGGTGAATATTGTGGCAGAATATATAGAGGATGAACCAGAAGATTTCTGAAATTGTGTATTTTTGTGGCTGGAAACTGTTGAAAGGTACATCACTGTTATTAATGAATAAGACTGACTAAAAACAGCAATGTTCTTTAAGCATACATACATGAACAAAGTCTTTGTTAAGCAAACATGCCCTGTGTAGCCAGGGATGGCTGAAATACATTATGCTTAGACTCTGGTAATCTCAGTTCCTTTTTTTTTTTTTTAAACTCTAACTAGTAAATTTTTCTAGCTCAATAAATCTCTCTCTATTCCTTTTCTTGCTTTTAATACCAGAGGAGCAATACTTGGTTTTTTTTTTTAACTTTCTGGATTGTTTCCCAATTTGACTGCAATAAAATATGCAGAAAACTTTTGGAAAATATTACAAAGCATACAAATGGAAATGAATAATCTTTGCTTAATTTGTGACTCTTTTTCTTTCAAATGCTGTTGTAGCTCAAAGTGGGTAACTTATCTTTCTTCAATTACCTTTAACTGATTATATGTCCATTTTTCCCCTAGTATTTGGAAACCACACTTCTTCCACTATTGGTCTCTTGCTTAAGTCTTTACAAGTTTTTATTTCTATATTGTTGTGTTTTGATGCAATTGATTTTTCTTCTCATTTAGTGTAGTTTCAATTATAATTAAATTAGTATAAATAGGTCTATATTGGAGAGTGTACAATGTCCTCAGACCAAACTCAATTCTTCATGAATTATATGTAATGTTAATAAAATTGTGAATGATATTCAATATGATTTTTGTATGGATTCTGTGTATAAGAAACTTTTACCCAATTGTATCTGAAAAGCCAACATTTTATGATAAGAAACTTAATCATTACATACAACCTTATCAGTTTACCTCTTACTACTTGGTCCTCAGAAAATGAGACTATAAAACATAGCTCATTGATTATTTTGTCATAAGTATAAGGCCTCACTCAATCTTGACTCCACATCCATTTCTCCAATTCCTGCCCTGAAATAACACTACCTATAGAATAACAAGGATGTCAGAATTTACTAATGTACATGAAAACACTGATCATTGACCTCATTCACAGAAAAATGAAATGTCTCCAATGAGGATGAAGTCTAGAAGGCCATTATGCACACAAGAAAGATAAAGCTCTTCTTTCCTGTAAAAGCTACCTGTAGGTTTGTGGAAATTCAGTCTATTAAAATCACTAGTAAATGTTAAAAAGTTAAAATTTTGAAATTTATAAATCAAGATATGAAATTCTGGGGCTTATTTTCCTATATCTATATTCTTCTTATAACTCTTAATTTCACCATAAATACGAACAGAAAAATAA
>NW_026002846.1:0-2228 GCF_001458135.2 Marmota marmota marmota | reverse complement strand
AAACATAATCCTAACCATAACAATTGTCCTAACACTGTCCCTAATTCTAACATTAAATCTAACACGAACCCTAACCCTACACATTCCACTAAGCTCAACCCTCACCCAAACACTTACCCTAACCCTAAAACTAACCATAAACTGAACCATAACCTTAACAATAACAGTAAATCTAACCCTAACTCTATCCTTAACACTAACACTAACTCTAACTCTAACCCTAACACAAACCCTAACCCTAAAAATAACCCTGATTATATTCCAACCCTGACCCTCACCCATACATAACCTTAACCACTAATCCTAACCCAAACACTAACCACAACTCTAACTAAACCTTAAAACTAAGCCTAACACTAACCCTAAACTTAAAAATAAACCTAACCCTAGCACTAACTCACCCTTACCCTAGCACTATCTCTAACACTAACTCTATCCTTAACCATAAAACTTACTCTATCACTACCACTAACCCTAAAAAAATCTTAACCCTAACCCTAACCCTAACTCTTACCCTAACACTAAATGTAACGCTAATGCTAAACCTATACCGTAAACCTAACAATAACAATAACTCTAAGTATAACACTAACACTAACCTTAACCCTAAGCCTAACCTTCAATATAAGCCTAAACCTAAATCTAAACTTAACTAAAACCATAACCCAATCCATAACCAAACCCTAACCAAACTGTAATGATAACTCTTACCTAACACTAACCCTAACTCTAACCAGAACACTAACCCTAACTTTAACCCTAACCCGAAACATAACACGAACCCTAAGCCTAACTATACCACAAAGCTTAAGCCTCCACCAAACCCTAAACCTAACCCTAATACTAACCCTAAAACTAATCCTAACCTTAACACTAACACTAAACCTAACCATGACCCTAATCCTAACACTAACAGAAAGTCTAATACTAACCTTAAAACTAACCATAACCTTAAACCTAACCCTAACACTAACCCTAAACCTAACAATAACCCTAACCCAAATGCTAATTCTAACCCTAACCCTAAAACTAACCCTAATTCTAACACTAAACCTAAACCTAATACTAAGCTTAAACCTAACCCTTACACATACCCTAACCCTAACAATAACCCTAACCCTAATACTAACCATAATCCTATCCCTAACACTAAAACTAACCCAAAACCTAATCATAACACTAACTCTAACCCTAATCCTAACCTAACACTAACCCAAAACATAACTCTGAAAGAAACCGTAACACAAACAATAACCCTGAAACTTATCTAAACCTAGCACTCACTATTACATAACCCTTATCCTAAACCTAACCCAAATACTCACCCTAACCCTAAAGCAAACCATAACACTAACCCTCATTCTAACCCTAAGACTAAAATTTTCACTAACCGTAACACTAACCCTAAACCTAACATAAGCCTAACACTAACTCTAATTATTACCCTAATCCTAAAATTAACACTTAACCTAAAACTAAACCTAAACATAAATCTTAACCTAAACCTAACCCTAAACCTAACTTTAACACTAACTTCTACTCTAACCTTCACCCTAACTTTAACCCTAAACCTAACAATAGCACAAACCCTAAACCTAAAACTAACCCTAACACTAACCAGAAACCTAAACCTACACCTAAACCTTACACTAACCCTAAACCTAATCATAATAAAATCCCAAACCCTAACGAAAACACTATCTTAACCTTAAACCTAAAGATAATCTTAACCCTACCCTAACACTAACCCTAACCTAAACCTAACCTGAATGCTAAACCAAACCCTAACACTAACCTTAACCATAACCCTAACCATAACCCTATCTGTAAACCTAACAAAAAAAATAATCCTAACCCTAACACCCTAACAATAACCCTAACACTAACCCCAACTGTAACCATGACCCTAAACCTAACCCTAATCCTAACACAAACCCTAACTCTAAACCTAAAATACCCTAACCATAACCCTAACCATAACTCTAAAACTAACCCTAACCCTAACCCAGGACTAATTCTAAAACTAACAATAACCCTAACAAGAAACCTAACCCTAACCCTAACTATTAATAACACTAAATGTAACCCTCCACTTAACTCTAAGTCTAAACCTAAACCTAACCCTAACACTAACCAGAACTCTAACCCTAAACCTAATGCTAACTCCAACACTAACGCTAATCTTAAAATTCTCATTAAACTTAACACCTAACACTAATCCTAACCTC
>NW_026002845.1:0-2229 GCF_001458135.2 Marmota marmota marmota | reverse complement strand
TTTATTACAGTAGTTGGGGTAGAGAGAGAAGATGGGATGGGAGGGGAGGGGGGATAGTAGATGATAGGAAAGTCAGCAGAATACAACAGACACTAGTATGGCAATATGTAAAAACGTGGATGTGTAACTGATGTGATTCTGCAATCTGTACACGGGGTAAAAATGGGAGTTCATAACCCACTTGAATCAAATGTATGAAATATATGTCAAGAGCTTTGTAATGTTTTGAACCACTAATAATAAAAAAAAATAAAAATTAAAAAAAAAAGAAAATGCAAACCCTGAATGTAAACGTATTTTGGGGCCATTAAAAGGGACAAAACACCTCATTGGGTGAATATGTGAGAGCTTGTGCTGGAGTGGGAGGAATTGAACATTAAGCTTCTGTATTTGCTCCAGCAATGTCTGGAGCCTTTGAACCCAATAAATCAGGAACTTGCTTTAATTGTGGAAAAGCAGGTCATTTTCGAAAAGATTGTCACAAAAAAGGTAACAATAGTAATAATAGTGTATCTTCCAAGACAAAAAAGATACCTACTAAAGTTTGCTGACAATGTAAACGAGGCAAATATTGGACAAATAAATGTTGTTCAAAGACTATCTAGATAAAGATGGAAACCCTTTTCCTCAATTGGGAAACTACTCAATGGGCCATCATCCCTGGGGCCCACAAACAATACCGGGGACCACCTCTCATTTGTTTCCCCCGAGTCAAGTCACCCACCAAGCAATCCCAGGATAGTACTAAGTTAACTATTGACAATCTTTATGCAGCTACCCAACAAAGTGCTGCTGCTGATTTACCTATTAGTGAAAATGTCTTAATGTCTCCTAGAGGTGGTATTTACAAAATAAAGACTGATGTTTATGGACCTCTTCCCTCTAAGAGTTTTGGATTAATTGTCATATGCAGTAGCTCTGTCTTACGAGGCATCCATGTAATTTCTGGAATTGTTGATCCTGATTTTACAGGTGAAATTTTAATCATGGCATATTCTACCCAAACCCTTTCATTGACTAGTGGAGAATGAATCATCCAGATTTTTGTTTTACCTTTTTTTTTTTCAGTTTCCTTCTAAAAATCAATCAAGAACTGGAAGATTTGGTAGCACAGGAAAGTATATATTTTGGGAAAATTTAGTTACTGATAAGAGACCCTCTTTAACTCTAAATATTCCACGAAAATATTTGGAAGGATTATTAGATCCTGGGGCTGATGTCTCAGTTATTTCCATAAAACAATGGCCACAAGAATGGCCTAAACAAAAATGCCAAATAACATTAAATGGATTAGGGGCAATGGCAGTTGTGTGGGTCAGTTCTGGCCCTCTATCATGTCATACCTTAGAAAATATTAGGTTTCTAACAACTTTTTACATAATTAATGTTCCAATTAATATTTGGGGCCCAAATATTTTATCTCAACTTGGAGCACATATTCACATTGCTTCAAAAAACTTGTAGCCACTGTTCTGTACCCTCGAGCAATGCCATTAACATGGTTAACTGCTACTCCTAAATGGATGGAACAGTGGCCTTTAAATAAAGAAAAGCTTGAGGCATTAAAACAATTAGTTATTGAGCAATTATAGGCTGGACATATTGAATATTCCACATCACCTTGGAACTCCCCTGTATTTGTTGTTAAGAAGAAGTCTGGAAAATGGTGACTATTGACAGATTTAAGGGACATTAATAAATGTATTAAACCTATGGGGGGATTACAATTAAGACTTCCCTCTCCTGCAATTATTCCAAATAAATGGTCAATTTCTGTTATTGATCTCCAACCTCAGGATAAGGAAAAATTTGCTTTTACAGTACCTGAATATAATCATCATCAACCTGTTAAAGGTTATCAATGGACTGTGTAACCTCAAGGTATGATTAATATCCTACCTTATGTCAGAAATTTGTTGCCCGAGCCTTAGAACCAATTCGACAACAATTTTCTCATTGCATTTTATATCATTATATGGATGATCTTTTATTAGTGGCATCTACAAACAATGAGCATGATTGTTTTTATGAAGCAGTTCTAAAGGCTTTATCAAAATTTGGATTACAAATAGCTCCAGAAAAGGTACAAATTAATTTTCCTTATTTATATTTAGGATTTATATAAAATAAACAAAAAATTAAGCCTCAAAAGGTTCAAATAACAAAGGATAATTTAAAAACTCTTAATGATTTTCAAAAATTGCTAGGGGATATCAATTAGATTTGTTC
>NW_026002844.1:0-2229 GCF_001458135.2 Marmota marmota marmota | reverse complement strand
CCAGCGAGTTCTTTGAGTTCTTTCAGCCGGGCCAGTTTCCTCCAGGGGAGGAGAGGCTGTGTGTGCCATGGGGGAGTCATCTGGAGGGCGCTTGGCCGGCTTAGCTTCCTCCAATGGTGGAGAGGCTGAGTCAGCAGCAGAGGAATCATTTAGAGGGTGTTGGGGGTTGGGGGACGAGGGCAGGGGCTAAGGAGGGGGAGGAGAGTCCACTAGAGTCAAATTTTGAGACTCAGGGAGAACAGAGGGTGGAGGAGGAGGAGGAGCAGAGGGTTTGAGAGATAGAATCGTGGGGGAAGGAGTAGGAGCGGGGGCAGGGACAAGGAAAGGCTTCACCCATGGAGGAGGAGATTCACAGAGGTCCTGCCAAGTTAAGATATACGGCTGTTGATCTGGATGGCTATGTGGCCCCGGCTGAAAGACAAAGACAATATTTCTGACTTTTAGAATTAGTGGGAAGTAGAAAGATCCTTTTGGGGGCCATCCGACTCCAAAGGTGGGCCATTCTGAGGCACAGAGAGTCTGCCAGGTCCGGCATATTACTGAAAAAGAAAGATTTTGAGCCCTTAAGTGGACTTTGGTCCAGTGATCAAGAGTCAGGGACAGAGGCGTTAAAGTGCTCTGTCCCATAATGAAAGATACACAAACAGTGAAAGCAACGACACACAACACAGACAAGACAAAAAAATAAAGACAGGCAATGGACGTCCAACACTGAGACCAGGACTGAGTAGCCGGCAAAACCCGATGGGCTGGCAATACCGAATCCGAAATAAAATATCACCCAGTTGAGGAGACTATTGTTCCTCGATTTCCTGAGTCCTCTGGGGCATCCCCCAGGGATGTGGCCTGTTGCTCTGTGACACATCTGTCAGCCACCATCAGAGAGAGCTCACGCTCTTCACCGACAGCCATTTTGCCAAGCCCTAAACTGAAACCTGAAACCTGAAACCAGAAACCAGAAAGAGGCGCCTTACTTACCCCAAGAGGAGTCCCTTGGGGGTCTTTCGTCCACAGCTGCCAGATCTTGGTGGAACCTCCATATGTAAATGTCGGGCGAGCATCGGAGGAAGAGACTACCAAGAGACTGTCTCATACAACAGCAAGGGGTTTATGGGGGTCCAGCATGCTGGGGCTCAGAGCTCACTTGAATAGAGCAAAGAGCCCCAAGAACAGTTTAAGCAGAGCTTATATACTTTCCTTGGAGAGGGCAGGGAGGGAAGTTCATTGATGGGTCAGAGCAAGTGGGCAGTTTGCATGCAACCGGGTAAGGGAATACATTCTGCAGTTTGGCAGTTGGGGACAGCATATTCTGGGAACAAGATTAGCAAACAGTTCTCAAGATTATTAACCTTTCAGCATGTTTTTTCATCTTTTAAGGTCATCTTCAATTCTTTGCTTTGGTGTTCTATAATTTGTATTGCCAACCTCTTTTTCCTACTTAGTTAGATTAACTTTTTGAAGTTACTATGAAGGGGATTGTTTTCATGATTTCTTCCTCAACTGAATCACTATTGGAATATAGTAAAACTAATGATTTATGGGTATTGATCTTGTATCTTGCTATATTGTTAAACTGATTTCTATGCTCTAGAAGTTTTTTATGGTATTTTTTGAGTCTTCTTCATATAGGATCATATTATAGGCAAACAGAGATACTTCAACATCTTCCTTTCCTAATTTTATTCCTTTGATTTCCTTTTCATGTCTGATCACCATGGTTAGTGTTTCAAGTATTATACTGAATAGAAGTGGTAGAGTGGATAAATTTGCCTTGTTCCTAATTTCAGAGGAAATGCTTTTAGTTTTTCTCCATTGAATATCAGGATGATGTTGGCTTTGGGCTGGTTTCCAAATCCAAAATGCAGATAAAATTTTAGCATAGTTTTCATTTGATTTCCCTGATTGTTACAGATGTTGAACAGTTTTCATATATTTTTATTTGGCCTATATGATGTTGAAGTAATGTCCTTCTATTCCTAATTTTTTCATCATTTTTAACATGAATGGGTGTTGGATTTTATCAAAGGCCTTTTTGGCATCTATTCAGATGATCATGTCACTCTTATCTTTAATTCTGATTAAGTGGTGAATTACATTTATTGATTTTCATATGTTCAACCAAACTTTCACCCTGAAAAGAAACCCATTTCATCATGGTGTATTTTATGTGCTTTTGGATGTGGTTTGCTAATATTTTATTAGGTATTTTTGCATCTACATTCATCACAG
>NW_026002843.1:0-2229 GCF_001458135.2 Marmota marmota marmota | reverse complement strand
TAATTTTATTGTTTATAGCATGTACTGATTTGGAAGGTAAGTTTACTCTAAGCAGATACAGTTGTCTTTGAAAAAGAAGGTGATTGATTTCCAAATCCCTAAGTGGTAAATTCAGGATCATAATATTTATGTTTTTCTTCAGTTGTCTTGGTTACCATGAAGTGTGGTTAAAATATTTCAATGTCCTTGACAATTTCACTATTGTCTCAGAGGTCATTATTTAAGCAGGTGATCCTGTAATATGAATTCTTGGGACTTTTATGAGGTAGTTTTTGATAATGAGTTGTAATACCTCTCTTGGATTAAAATTACATATCACCAATAAGTACTACAATAAAATTAGTGATACATGTTTGGAGACCTGGAATTTTTCATCACTGAGTAATAAAACAAATTTAGTTATATTTGTATTATAGTAAAAACTTATTCTGCAACTTGGATAAGGTAAGATAATTGGGTAGATAGTTTTGGAGCTAAAGTTTCAGGGATGAATCTTGGTAGTTCCAGTTATCAAATGGGCAAATTTAGGAAAATTATTCAACACTTTGGTAGCTCAGATTTCTTATCAAAATAGGGAAATTGTAGTAATACACAATATAGGGTTAGGATGAGTATTAAATATATTTAATTTACATGAGATATCATAATACTAGTTAGCACACAGTAAGCATCCTTTAAGTATTAGGTGTTAATGATTTCAATTTGAGGGAATATGCATGCGGCAAAATGTTCTTTTCATTAGTTTGAAAAAAATTATATGTGGTATTTTAAAAATATTTGAGAAATGCTTTCTCCCAATCAAATACTTCCTTTAGGACTATATGCACAATACATGTGTACATTTTTGTATACATCTATATTAATATTATTAGTAATGACGATAAGACACAAAATCAATCAATGGTACATTTTTTTTTGTTTTTCAAAATTCTAAATATCAGGACACTTGAAATAATTCACTTCAGATTAGCTAAACCAATTTTCATATACATGGTCTGGCACATAATAAAAATGCGAGGAGGAATAGAAGTTCAGTGGATTAGACAAAGGCAAATGAAGGAAAGGATAGGGGATAAAAAATAGGAAAGAGAATAGAATGAATCAAACATAAATTTTCTATGTTCACATATGAATACATGACCAGTGAATCTCCACATCATGTACAACCACAAGAATGGGATCCTAATTGAATGAGTTATACTCTATGTATGCATACTATGTCACAATACACTCTACAGTCATGTATTAATACAAATAACAAATTTTAAAAACAATAAAAATATAAACTACTACATGAAAACTAGGGAAAAATAGTAGAAACAGACACATGGAACATTCAGATAATATCACTATCACACAGAATTTTAAGTAATAGTATCCATATATGCTCAAATAGAATGCTCAGAGAAAGAAAAGATAAAATGGCAATTTTCATTGTGTACTGGATTATAACTTGTGAACCTGATATCATAACAATTTATTATACATAGCAAGATAAAATATGAATAATACTCCTTATAAGGTCCTGAATTGAAATTTTCCAGTAAAAGAAATGAGGGAAAAATCCACAGTTCTTAGACATTTTTTCAGTGAGATAGTATATGGACTGAATATCTGTATCTCTACTAAATCCATGCATGAGCCTAAAATAGTTTGAGAATATTCCTGAGATCCTCTTTGAAATGTAGCAGCTTCCCAGCAAGTAATTATATATCATGTGCTTTGAAGCTTTTGACTAAAGTATTTCCTGACTTCAGTGGCAACTTTCCTAACTTTTGTTATCCCAACTTTTTCAACAAGTTCAAGACCTTGGTTCATATATTAAGACTTTCACATATGGATTATAGAGAGTGGTTTTTATTTTTCTGATCAAACCCATCCTGACTCTGGTTCTGGTAATGGAAATTGGTCTAGGTGAATAAAGTCATAATAATAGTGATCTAAAATTGTTTACTGGGCTGGGATTGTGGCTCAGCAGTAGAGCGCTCACCTAGCATGGGCAGGACCCAGGTTCAATCCTCAGCACCACATAAAAATAAAGGTATTGTGTTGTGTCCATCTACACCTAAAAAATAAATATTAAAAAATATTTTAAAATTGTTTACTAATCTAACCTAGTTTGGGAGAATCTTCATCATGAAATTAACAAATCTTTGCTTGTTGAAAAAACTCTTCATTCCCTACTAAGGGAGATTAGTTTTTCTTTCTTTTTTTTTTTTTTTTTTTTTT
>NW_026002842.1:0-2229 GCF_001458135.2 Marmota marmota marmota | reverse complement strand
TACACTCACACATTGAGTGAGACTGCAAATTGGTACAACCACTCTGGAAAGCAGTATGGAGATTCCTCAAAACCTAGGAATAGAACCACCATTTGACCCATTTATCTCAACCTGGTTTAAATCCAAAAGATTTTAAATCAGTATATTACAGTGATGTTTATATCAATGTTTATAGCAGCACAATTCACAATACTAAGCTATGGAACCAACCTAGATGCTCTTCAATAGATAATGGACAAAGAAAATGTGGTATACATACACAATGGAGTATTACTCAGTTATAAAGAAGAATGACTTTATGACATTTCTAAATAAATGGATGGACCTGGAGACAACTATTCTAAGTAAAATAAACCAGTCCCAAAAAACCAAAGGTCGAATGTTTTTGCTGATATGTGTATACTAACCACAATAAGTGGGAAGAGGAGAAAACAGAAGTTCAGTAGATAAGGTAAAGAGGGAGAAAGGGAAGAGAGGGGATAAAAGGAAAGACAGTGCAATAAATCCAAAACAAATTTCCTATGTACTTATATGAATACACCATCATCAATCCCACCATCACGTACATCACACATGTACATCCTAACTAGAATAAGATATATTTCATGCTTGTATAATTATATCAAAATTAATTCTATTGCCATGTATAACTAAAAAGAACCAATAAAAATTTTATTATGTAATGTCCCTGAGTGTCTTGTAATTTTTTACTCATTAAATCTATTTTGTGTGAAATTAGTACAATCATTCCAGCAATCTTTTGAATGGAATATCCTTTTTCATTCTTTCATTATAAATCTACTTGAATCTCTAGTTTTAATGTGAATCTGTTGCAAACAGAATATCATTGGATCTTTTTTATTCCATTCTGCCTATTGATTGAAACATTTAATGCTTGTACTTTAAGTAATTAACAATACTTCATCCATACAGGGTTTTTTTTTACCTTTAGTTGATTTTTGTTTTTCAGTGACACTTTTATTCTCATTTTCTTTCTTTTTTTCTTTTTTTTTTTTGTAGTGAGGATTGAACTTGGGCACTCAACTACTGAGTCACATCCCCAGCCCTATTCTGTATTTTATTTTGAGACAGGGTCTCACTGAGTTTTTTAGCATCTTACTTTTGCTGAGGCTAGCTCTGAACTGGCAATCCTCCTGTCTCCACCTCCCAAGCCATTTAGATTACAGGCCTGCCCTGCCTGGCTTAGTCTCATTTTCTTTCTTTTTTAAAAAAATATTTATTTTTTAGTTGCAGTTAGACACAATACCTTTATTTATTTATTCATTTATTTTATTTATTTTTATGTGGTGCTGAGGATTGACCAAGGGCCTCACATGTCGTGCTAGGCAGGCGCTCTACCACTGAGCCACAACCCCAGCCCCTCATTTTCTTTTGACTAACAAATATCCTATTGTACAAGAATCATTTCTTGTCCTTCAGTATCAAAAATTCCTAATCATATGTAGACATGTAACAAACAGTAAATAAATTTTAAAGTTTTACTTTAATTTTGAGTCTTCTAAAACTAACATTTCTATCATTTTAGTTGTCTTTCCCTTAATAAATAATTTCACAATTATTCAAATATAATCCACTTAGTCATATGGCTCCACAAAGTGGGATGCACCTATCCACTTATCTTTCATTTCTGTTTCCCCCAAATAATGGCTAGATGTTCTTAAGGATTGTTCTGAAAAGACCTTTAGACTAATCCTTCTCCCCACCCCACCCCCAGCCCTTTTTATATTTTATTTTGAGACAGGTTCTTGCTAAGTTGCTTAGGGCCTAAGTTGCTGAGGCTGACTTTAACTTCTGGTCCTCCTGCTCAGCCTCCTAGGCTGCTGGGATTATAGGCATGCACCACCATGCTCTGACCTTTAGACTCATCTTCAGAGCTCTTCTGTTCCGTGGAGTTTTTCCACCTATTTCTTCCCCTTGTTTATTGTATCTTAGCTAATTTCCTAGCTGTCACTATAACACATTATGTCCAACCTCATTCTTTTTTTGTCAAATTGTTATCTACTGGAGAATTCTGTTTATGACTTTGCAAAAGCTTAAACAAACCTTGTTGCTGGTTCTTTTTACTGAAACACATTCCATTATGTTATTCTAATATATCAGTTTGGTCATTTACTTTACTGTTCATTTTGTGTCATGCACTAGACAAAGCATTAGCCAAAAAAAAAAAAAAAAAAGAAAGAAAGAAAGAAATGAAATGAAATGAAATAT
>NW_026002841.1:0-2229 GCF_001458135.2 Marmota marmota marmota | reverse complement strand
ATAAATTTACGGTTAGAGATAGAGTTAGGGATATCCTAGAGTTAGCATTAGTGTTAGGGTAGGCTTACGGTTAGGGTAATAGACAGGGTTAGAGCTAGGGTTAGGTCTAGGTTTATGGTTAAGATTAAGGCTAGGCTAAGGTTTAGGGTCATGGTTAGGTTTAGGGTAATGTTTAGCATTAGGGCCAGGTTTATGGTTACAGTATAAACAAGGTGTAGGGCTCGGATTAGAGCTATGTTTTGGGTTAGATTAGGGCTAGGGTTATGGCTAGCTAATGTAAGAACTAGGGTTATGATTAGGGCTACTTTTAGCATTAGGTTTAGGGCTATGTCTACTTTTAGAGTTAGGTTTAATTTTATGGTGATGTTAGAGGTAGGTTTAGTTACAGTGTCAGAGTCATGGTCAAGGTTAGATTTAGGGTTAGGTTACGACTAGAATTAGGTCTAGGGTTATGGCCAGGTGTTGGGTTAAGTTTTGGTTTAGGTTAAAGTTCAGGGTTAGGGCTATGTCTCGGTTTTGTTTTAGGGCTAGAACTAGGTTAGGTCTAGTTTTATAATTAGCATTAGTGTTAGGGCTAATGTTAGTGTAAGTTTTACGGTTAGGTTTAGGGTTAGATTCAGAGTTATGGTTAGATCTAAGGTTAGGACTAGGGCTAGGGTTAGGGCTAAGGTTAGGGCAAGTGTTAGGGTTATAATAAGGGATAGGGTTAGAAATAGGAATAGGGCTAGTGTGAGACTTAGAGTTAGTCTTAGTTCTAGTGTTAGGGTTAGGGTTAAGGCTAAATTAGGGCTAGGAACAGGTCTGTGGTTAGTTGTAGGTTTAGGTCTACTGCTAGGGTTATGTTTAGGTTTATGGGAAGGGATGGGTTTATAGCTTGGTTCAGAACAAGGGCGAGGGATAAAATTAGAGGTAGTGCTAAGTTAGGGTACACGTTACAATCAAGGCTAGGTTTAGTGCTAGGATGAGGGCTAGCGTTTGTGTTAGGGTTATGGCAAGTTTAGGTCTAGGACTAATATCATGTCTAGGTTTACCGTTAGGGTTAGTTTTAGGTTAAGGTTTATGGCTAGATCTAGTGTCAGAGTTGGGTTTAGAGTAAGGTTCAGGTTTAGAGATAAGGGTATTAAAATGGTCATGCTCAGGTTTTGGGTTCGGGTAGGTTAAGGTTTAGGGTTAGAAATCAAATTAGCATTGTGGTTAGAATTACGTTTAGTGTAATGGATAGGGTTAGGTTTACGTTTCAGGTTAGGTTTAGGGTTCAGATTAGGTTTAGGGTAATGGATAGGGTTAGGGTTAGGCGTAGAGATAGCATTAGCTTTATGGTTATCATTAGGATAATTGATAGGTTTAGAGCTAGTGTTAGGGATATAGTTTTGTTTATGATTATGGCTAGAGTTAGGGTTAGCTTTTGGTTTAAGGCTTGGGTTAGGCTTAGGGTTAGGTTTAGCGTTAAGGTGATGGTTAGGGTTAGGGTTAGTATTATGGTTAGTTCTAGGGTTATCATTGGGTTTAGGGTAATGGACAGGGTGAGATGTCGGGTTAGGGTTAGGGTTAGGTTTAGGACCAGGGATAGGGTTAGATTTAGATTATGGTTAGGGTTTGAGCTAAGGTTAGGACTATGGCAAGGATTATGTTTAAAGTTAGGTCTAGTGTTAGTTTTATGGTTAGAATTAGAATATGTTTTGCATTAGGGCTATGGTTATCATGAGGTTTATGTTTAGGGTTAGGGTAATGAGAGAGGTTAGAATTAGGGTTAAGGCTAGGATTCAGTTTAGGATTAGGGATAGGGTTTGGTTTAGGCTTAGGCTTAGGGTAATTCTTATGGTTAGGTTAAGGGTAAGGGTCAGGGATTGAGAAAGGGTTAGGGCTAGAGTTAGGGTAAGAGTTAGAGCTAGGATTAGCATTAGGTTTAGAGTTACGGTTAGGGTAATGAATAGAGTTAGAGATAGGGTTTGGACTATGGTTATGGTTAGGATTAGGGCTAGGATTTTGGTTAGGGTTTAGGCTAGGGTTATGTTTAGGGTAAGGGTGAGGTTTTGATCTAGAGTTAAGTCTAGAGCTAGGTCTAGTGTTAGGTTCAGCCTTAGGTCTAAGGATAGGATTATGGTAGGTTTAGGGTTAGGGTTACTGTTTTGCCTAGATATATAATTAGGGTTAGGATTATGTTTAGATCTAGGTCTTGTGATAGGTTTAGGCTTAGGTGTACATATTGGTATGGCTAGTTTTAGGGTT
>NW_026002840.1:0-2229 GCF_001458135.2 Marmota marmota marmota | reverse complement strand
CCCTCCCACCCTTCCTTCCTTTATTTCCATCTGTATAGTGGATTAAACTCAGGGTTCTTTACCCCTGATCTCTGTCGTTGCACTTTTTATTTACTTATTTATTTATTTGGAGACATGATCCGCTCCTGGCTCAGTCTCTGTTGTAACTTGGATTGCACACATGAACCACCATGGCTGGCATTGTACTAATTTTCTAATTATTCACAACAGAATAACACACTCCCTGGTGATCTCACAATTTCTTTGGGAGAGGAGTTGGGAAGACCTAGACTGGGTCCTATCCTCAGCTTGTCATTGGCTTCAATCATTGTGTTTTCTCAGCTGCATCCTCCTCTGAAGACTTGAAGAATCTGCTTCCAAGTACACCAAGGTTGTTGGCAGAATTGGGTTCTTGGGGCTTGTGTGGCTGAGATGCTGGGTTATTGGTGGCTGTTGGTCAGAGGCCACTGTAGGACCCTGAAGGCCACCAGAAGGTCCTACCATATGGTCTGCTCAGTAATGAGACCAGTATAAAGAATCCTTCCACAAGAGTGAGAGGCTGACTCCCTTTTAAGGGCTCTGATGTGAATCAATCAGGCCCACCCAGAATAATCTCCTTTTGACTGACTTAAAATGAACTGCCTTAGCATGTTAATTGTATCTGCATAATAATTCCTTCACCTTTCCAATATTTACTGAACGAAAAGCAAACCTCATGTTCTGTCCACTGTGCCCATATCTCAGGGTAGTGAGTGTGAACACCAGCTAGTAGGTATCTTCAGGAGGGCAGGATTCATATCACTTGAATATTTAAAAAAATTATTTCTCCAAAATGGTCCCTGTTCAAGACCATTAAGAATGGAAGCTCCTCAGGTGTTGGCACACACATGTTCTGTGCTAGCCTGCTTCCTTACATGTAGAATGTAGACAAAGGAGAGGCAAGGAGTGTGGCTCTTCAGCGCTCAATACCCTGAGATACTGAACCAGCTCTGCAGCTTGGTTCTGCATCACAGGCAGTCCTCAGAAACATGAAGGATGCTAAGAGAACTTACTGGGAGTGTGCAGTGTGACAGTGTGGCTGGCAGAGGCACAAGTAGCTCCGTGATTTCAACTTCATATTCGCCAGCTGGGCAGGCAGCTCCGAGATCCTGAATGCAAAGGTGTCTGTACCATGTCCAGATGATGCTCGTTAGCTGGAGAGTGCAGGGGATGATGGGCATTGTTCTTGGTGAACTCTGGATACTGCTGTAGACTCTGGTTTTGCTACTATTGCTTCCATTAGGCAGAGATTTCTTTATGTAACTTGTTAAGTTAGGGTGAGTAAATCTGAAGCAAACTAGGTGATGTGATCCTGGGCACCATGAAACCACTTGACCTCATGGAGCATCTTTGTAGTGTGACATGTTACTTGAATGTCTCATGGAAGAAGTGGCATATTTAAGTTCACACACACAGAGGACAAAAGGCACAAGTTTTGCTATTTGCTCTGAGAAAAAGACACAGTTACAAAGCCAAGCTTCAAAGTGCTCCAATAGACAGCATAGCAAAGAAGAAGGGATTTATTTACTGCACACAGAGCTCAGATGAAGAACCAAGAAGCCCCAACTTAGAACATCTAGTGAAATAAATCCATAGAATTTAAAACAGTTCATGTTGGTTCTCTTTTCTCCTGCTGTATTTCTGGACTCTCTCCTGCAGAAAAGGATGGACAAAGATTAGTACTGGACACCTGGTTTGGGCCTCAGCTCTGGCTGAAATTAGTGAGTGACATGTTTTGACATTTCAGCTCTGGCCTCTTCCCTCATTCCCTGGAGTTACAGAGGGTTCTGAGCATCTCTCGGGGTGAGTGTCTGTGTCATGAGGTGGACAGGTGGCTGAGCTGTCTTGCTGGAGCTGTAGAACATCAGTGTGGAGAGCAGAGGGCACAGGACCCTTTGGACGCACAGGTGGTCACCTCCAAGTTCCTCTCACTTAATTCTGCGCTAGGATGTTCCACATATTGCCCACCAGAGGGCGAGATGAACCTGCAAATAAACTCACCAGGACCTCAGGCCCAGAAAGGGTGATCTATTTGTCAAACATACATTTCATTTTATTAAAAAAAAAAATTCTTTAGTTGTAGATGGACGTAATACCTTTGTTTTATTAGTTTATGTTTAAATGTTGCCAGGGATTGAACCCAGTGCTTCACATATGGTAGGCAAGCTCTCTACCCCTGAGCCACAACCCTGGTCTTAATTTTACATTTTT
>NW_026002839.1:0-2229 GCF_001458135.2 Marmota marmota marmota | reverse complement strand
GTCATGTTTTTGATACCCCAGGGCAGATAATTTTTTAATCCTTCTCCTCCTGCTCATATAGGATAAAATTATTTTCAGTCATAATAATGGTTTCCTGGACTCATATCTAAGGTTTACAACAAATAAAATGAACAAATTTAGAAGATTAAATTACAATGTTGAAATTATTTAAATTCAGTGAAGTATTGCATGTATGATCTAAAATTTGCATTTTCTAAATAAAAAATATTACTTTTTTGGCTTACACTCTGTTTCACTGTTTTAAATTTTAAACAAGAATTTAAAATTCCTGGCTGGGCAGAGTGGTGCATGCTTATAATCACACAACACAACTTGGGAGGCTGAGACAAGTTCGAGGCCAGCCTCAGCAACTAAGCAAGGCTCTAAGCATCTGAGCAAGATCCTATTTAAAAATAAAAAATAAAAAGGGCTGGGGATGTGACTCAGTGGTTAAGCACCCCTGGATTCAACCTCTAGTACCAAAAAAATAAAATAAAATAAAATTCCTAGTAGTCACACAGAATGACGTACAGAACTCTGATTTTGGTTCTTTCTCTTGACAATGTTTAAACAAATATGTACTACTCTCAGGGAAGTCCTCCTGAAGTAAAATATGATTCTGAAGGCTAGAAACTTATCTTGGAAAGGATGCCCTGTCTCTGAGTCTTTTGTTTGTCAGGATAGCCACTGTAACTACAAGCTGTCTGAAATAACTTTCATGTTAAATACAATGTTTTTAAGAAAGTAAATTTAGAGAGAGAACTTGAGGCCTAAATATTGGTAAAACTGATGTTATTCTCAGTTTTAGACTTTTAGCTATTGTATTAATGAAAAGCAGGTTGACTTTTGGTTCATTTACTATTGTTTTAAAAGTTCTCCACAAATAATTAATCTCCTCATTGTCAGCACCAGGGCCACTGAGTGGGTAGAGTATGAATCTGGAGGGGCTTGCCCAGGGTATTGTGTTATGAATGGAGAACTTGCCCAGGTACTCCTTGTCTGTCTTCATGAGAGAAGCCTGTTAGCCTCTTACGCTTAAAGAATTTGTGATAAGCCATGTACTTGAGGTTCGATGCTTGATTGGGAATGAGTGTAATAAAGTAGAAGAAGGACCAGTACTTCTATATAATGAATGAAAACCTTAGAATTTTTTTTCTTTTTCCTGAAAGATTGCTTCCTAGATCTTGTAGCAAATGCTTTTCTGGAGTCATTTGTACCATCCTCTATTTATACTCTTTTCGCTGGGTGCTTCCACCCCTCGCCAGTGCCTCCATTTATGTACCTACCTCTTTTTCTTGCTTCCACATGTCACAAAGACATGATGGTTCTTTTCACACTCTTGGCTTCCTTCTCCTTGCTCCCTTTTTGGCTACCTCTGTTTCCTTTTTTTTCTTCACTGGACCAGACATGATTTTGTTCTGGGAACTTTTGGTAATCTGTGGAAAGATTGTTAAAGGGCTTCATGTCAGATGTCTAGTTGCTTAGTAACTTAAGAACCTCTTGCCAAGTTTATGTTCAGAGAATTAGACAAACCACTTAGCCCCCTCTGTTCTAAGGCCCAGGAAGCATCAGTTTTGAAACTTAGCTGTGTCTGAGGAGATTCCCAACGGGCACAGAAAGGAGCCTAATTCTCTATAGAAAAAGTGAAGATGAGGGCAGAGGCTGAGTCTACCTGCCTAGGCCCCAAAAGGCACCTGGGCAGAGATGCTGGTATGTTTGTGGGACTCCTAAAACTGATAGTGCATGCTGGTGCGGTGGTTTAAGATTCTCTTTTTCTATGCTTTTTCCTTTATTATTTTTTTCTGATCTTATTCTTATTCTAGTTTCTAGTGGGTTTTAGGGAAATCCACAGTCTTAGATTTAATAGTTTTTTAAAACAGTACCAGGTAACCTCAGAGCAATGGCATATAGAGCTTAACTCTGATTGTGAATCTTTATACACACATACACACAACATAACAAAAATCAAGAAAAAAAAATCCCCAAGGATTCTACATTGGGAGATACTATGTCCTGGAGGGAAAAAGGATAAGTATGCTGATCTGGATAAAATATTCAGTTTTTGAAAAAAAAAAATTTGTAGTTTTAGATGGACAGCACACCTTTATTTTGTTTATTTTTATGTGGTATTAAGGATGAACCTAGTGCCTCACATGTGCTTAGCAAGCACTCTACCACTGAGCCACAACCCCAGCCCAACATTTAGTTTTTTTTTTTTTTTTTTTTTTT
>NW_026002838.1:0-2229 GCF_001458135.2 Marmota marmota marmota | reverse complement strand
CTGGGGGAAATGTGTTTGAAGGCAGCAGCTCTGGGTGGGAACCTCAGGGGGCATCGGGGTCCTCCCTGCTGTGTCTCACTAGTAGCTGCCCAGGCTTCAGAGGTCCCTGTGGGGGAAAGTCACAGCTTCTTGCTTGGATCTCAGCGAGGACCCAAAGCTCCCAGCTGGGGATGAAGAGGAGTGTTCTCTGGAGGACACAGTGGTAGACGTCCGAGGCTCCCGTACTGTGGGCATCCAGATCACCAACAGGACAGGTGTGACGTTCAAGGATCCCATGTAAGTCCCTTCCTGTCTCCTCCCTGAAGGTCATTCAGGTGTCTGCAGGGCTGGTGTCCCCTGAAGACTCTGCTGGCTTGCAGGTGGCCGTCTTCTGTGTCCTCACAGGGTGGTCCCCCTCTGTGTGCATGCTGATCTCTTCCTCTGAGGACACAGGGCACCCCCACCCTACAGACCTCACTTTAGATGAGTCATGTCTTAAAGCTTCTGTACAGATAAGGTCCCGTTCAGAGGCACCGGGTTGGACTTCAGCATGCGAATCTGGGGGCTGCCGGGGGTGGTGGTCACAATTCAGTTCACGACAGGACCCACCCAATGGCTCTAGTGTGTGGGTACAAACCAATCAATCACAGACTTCACGAAGAGCATAGGACGGTGGCTGGACTCAGCCGCCCAGTGGCCCTCCCCTCTTTCGGGCAGGTTGTTTACAGGCCACAGCTCCCGTCCCTCCTGGCTGTCCATCTTTCATCTCAGGTCGAGTCTCTGTCCTGCCAGGAGCTGGTCTCACCCCAACCTGAGAGGTCTCCCTGTCACCCACTCTGCTGTCCCCGGCCTTCCCACCACCCCAGAGTTCTCTCATGTCCTGCTCAGGGCTTGTTCTTGCTTGTGGATCCTCTGTCCTTGTAACTGGGCCTATAGCCCTGGGGGTCAGGCCCCACAGCCCTGCTCATCACGGTGTCCATTCACTCATTCCATAAACATTTATTGGGTGCCTACTGCATACCTGTACGGCAGCAAGCATTTCAGGGGTGGACACTTGACCCACACATGGGAGCCAAGGATCTGCAGGGTGGGTGTGGAGAGAGGTCCAAGCTGTGAAGACACAGGGCTCAGTATGTGCTGGGAGTGACACGAGGGTCCTAGGAAAGGGGGTGGTGCTCTGGGAAGGCCCCAGATGGAGAGCCTGTGGCCTGGGCCTGGATGCTGAGCAGGTAGCCATGGTCCTGGCAGGATTGACTTAGGTCTGTTTAAGGAACAGGATGAAGGCTGGGTCAGGGAGGGTGTGGGAGAAGCCCTGAGTGACATGGGATTGGAGACATGGACAGAGCTCCATCCTGTGCCCTCTGGCGGGTGCCATGGCGTGTGACGCAGGGGAAGAGTTAGCTGTAGGCCGAGTTCTGCACTCGTGTGCTTAGCGTTCAGAATGTTGGACAAATCAATGGAGCCGACAGGAGCTTCACGGTAGGTGGTGGGGCTGGGGCAATCCAGGTACCTAGTGGACGAGCGTCTCTCCCAAGTCATGAGTCCCTCTCGTGCAGTGCACAACACTGCCTGCAGACACACGGGGCCCCAACTCCTCTCTCCCAGGCTCTGCTGTCGGAGTGGCCAGGCCCACGTGAGACCACCACCTGTGCTTCCCCCGAATTCCACCGTCCACTGCTCCTTCACAAAGACGAGCTCCAGCTTCCAGGGCCCAGACGAGCACCTGGCCCTGCTGTTCTCCGTCCCCTTCAGCTACACCCTCCATCGCATCCAGTTTGCCCTGGCCGTGCTCAGGGGGCCGCTGGCCCAGGACGGCCTGGAGCAGGTCTTTGATGGCATCATGGAGAAGGAGGCCCCGGATCCCAAGGTGGTGAAGTGCATCCTGCAGACCCCTCAGGGGGCCCTGGAGCTGAAGGATGGCTCCCTGAGCATCAGAGCCACCGTGTCCAATGTTCATGTGGCCAAAATGGATGTGGTGATGGAGACCAAAGCCACCTAACTCTCCCTTGTCATTTCACCTGGCTGCTGCAGCCCCCGTGGGCGGGTGACCCCAGGGAAGGAGGAATGGGCCCCTGTCATGGGCTAGATCCTCGGGGCCAAATCAGCTATGAGGACACAGGTGCCTAATAAAGCTTGCTGAGTGACGCTGTGTGACCATGTGGCTCCTGGTCTGCTGTCACAGCACAGCCTCCCTGTCCACCTGGGCTCCCTTCATCCCCGCCCTGGGCCCTGTCCCACTTACCCACCAGC
>NW_026002837.1:0-2229 GCF_001458135.2 Marmota marmota marmota | reverse complement strand
AAAAAGAACGTGTGAAAAAATATTTGCTGAGATTCCTGTAAAATTGGATTACTGTGGAAGCTCTGCAAATGCTTTAAATGAAAGTGTATTTTCCTTGACTCCTCTTAAGGGTACTTCAACAGGAACAAACCATAGAGAGTGCACTGAGAATCAATGGAGGGATACAAGTTGCAATCAGCTAGCACAAACCATGGTTGATTTATAGATCTAAATTCATGTGTCCCTTTAGCGGAAAACGAAGTGAAACCTAAAAATTCAAAGTGTTCCTGCAAACAAAAGCTTCAAGATATTCAAAGATATTTGCTGGGATTCCAGTAAATTTGTAGTTCTTTGGAATATATTCCAACTTTTTAAAATTGAAGTGCATTTTCCTTGCCTCTGCTTTGGACTATTGCAACAGGGATCAAAATTAAAAAAAAAAAAATTGTTGAGATTTCTGTAAACTCTCAGTTCAGTGGAACCTCTGCAAAAAATGAAAGTGTATTTTCCTTGCCTCTGCTTAGGGCTATTTTAACAGGAAATAGCATTGACAGCACACTGCGAACAAATTGAGCGAATCAAGTTTCTTGCAGCTAGCACAAACCGTTTTTGATTTAGAGTTCCAAATGCATGTATCTCTAGAGGGAAAACGAAAGTGAAACCTTAAAATTCAAAGTTTTCCTGAAAACAAACCCTTCAACCTAAAATAACGAAATTTAGGCAGCCAAGTGCAACTGGTATCCTCATCTTTCTTGCCAAGTTTCAAGAAGATCGGGTGAAAAAAACATTTGCTGAGATTCCAGTAAGCTCGGAGTTCTGTGGAAGCAATGAAAATGCTTTCAAACAAAAGTGTATTTCCTTGCCTCTGCTTAGGGCTAATTCAACAGAGATTGAAGCATTAAGAGTGCACTGATAAATAATTGAGTGAGTCAAGTTTCAAGCTGCTAGCACAAACAGTGTTTGATTTAGAGTTTCAAATGCATGTATTGCTATAGGGGAAAATTAAGTGAAACCTCAAAATTGAAAGTATTCCTGAAAATGATCGCTTCAACTTAGAATAATGAAATTTGGGCAGCCAAGTGCAAATGGTATCCTCACTTTTCCTACCAAGTTTCAAAAAGTTCGAGTGAAAAAATAATTGCTGAATACTAGTAAACTCGGAGTTCCTTGGAACATTTGCAAATGCTTTGAAATGAAAGTGTATTTTCCTTGCCTCTGCTTACGGCTATTTCAACAAGAAACAAAGCAGAGAGAGAACAAAGAGAACTAATTGAGTGAGTCAAGTTTCAAGCAGTGAAAATAAACCTTTTTTTAAATTTAGAGTTCCAAATGCATGTATCCCTATAGGGGAAAATGTTGTGAAACCTCGAAAATCAAAGTGTTGCTGTAAACAAATGCTTCAAGTTAGAAGAAAGAAATTTCGGCAGCAACGTGCAACTAGTATCCTTATCTTTCCTGTCAATTATCAACAAGTTCATTCGAAAAATATTTGCTGAGGTTCCTGTAAAATCAGATTTATGTGTAAGCTCTGCAAATGCTTTCAAATGAAAGTGTATTTTCCTTGCCTCTACTTAGGGCTACTTCAACAGGGAAGAGAGCATAGAGAGTGTACAGAGAAATAATTTAGTGAGTCAAGTTTGAAACACCTAGCACAAATCGTGTTTGATTTAGAGATCCAAATGCATTTCCCCAATAGGGGAAAATGAAGTGAAACCTAAAAATTCAAAGTGTTTCTACAACCAAATGCTTCAATGTAGAAGAATGAAACTTGAGCATCCCAGTGTAACTGGTATCTTCATCTTTCCAACCAAGTATCAAAAAGATCTGGTCAAAAAATATTTGCTGATATTCCAGGATTTGCAGAGTTCTGTGTAAGCTCTGCAAACATTTTCAAGTGAAAATGTATTTTCTGTGCCTCTACTTAGGGCTACTTCAACAGGGAAGAAAGCATAGAGTGTACCAAGAACTAATTGAGTGAGTCAAGATTGAAGCACCTAGCAAAAATCGTGTTTGATTTAGAGATCCAAATGCATGTATCCCTAAAGGGAAAAATGAAGTGAAACCTCAAAATTCAAAGTGTTTTTACAAATGAACACTTCAACATAGAAGAACAAAACTTGGGCAGCCAAGTGCAACTGGAATCCTCATCTTTCCTGCCAAGTATCAACAAGATCGGGTGAAAAAATATTTGCTGATATTCCAGTAAACTCGGAGAAATGTGGAAGATCTATAAACGCTTTCAAATGAAAG
>NW_026002836.1:0-2229 GCF_001458135.2 Marmota marmota marmota | reverse complement strand
ATAAAGGTATTGTGTTCAACTACAACTAAAACCTAAATATTAAAAAAAAATTGGTTAAGCTTCTATATTTAACTACTAACAAGAAGAAATTACAGATAGGGAGAATCTTATTTAATACAATACTATGGAAAAATATTGATAGTGGAAAAGTTTAGTTCCAATAAGCCACTTTCTTTAATGAAATAGCAAAGGGGAAAAAGATTGAGGGTAACTGATAAGTTAAATAGAGTAAATGCACCTTAAAAGACACACAGTAATCAATCACAATGGGCAGAACTTATTTGGATCTTGATTCATAAATATATGTAAAAGGTATTGTGACATTTGAGATATTTAAAATTTTGACACTGAGTATTTAGTGGTATACTGACATTGTTATTTTTGTATGTTTGATGATGATCTTACGGGCATATGTTTTTAAATGCCTACTTGTCTTTTAAAAATGTGTACTGAAATAGTTCAAAGAAATAAGATATGTTATTTGGGGTTTGTTTTAAAATACTGTGACTGAAGGAAAAGTAGATGGTGTAGAAATGGAACAAAATTGTCCATGAGCTAATGATCATGGAGGCTTTGTTTCATTATTAAGTCTAAGTTTTTATACTTTGGAAATTCTCCACAACAATAAGCTTGAAAACTAAATACATATAATATTACAATAAAAGGCATCAGTAATACATAAAATGTGAGTGAGGTAAACAAAGTTAAAGTAATATTGTATTGTTATCCAGATAGGGTAAAATAGTTAATTATAATAGATTCTAATAAGTCACGAGAACATATTTTATTTTCTATGAGAAACAGTTCAAGAATATTTAACTAATGAGCTGACAGAGGGAGAAAATGAAACAGTTAAGATGTATTTGATTAATTAAAGATAAATGTATTATTGGGGAACAAAGAACTGAGGGACAAAGAACATATTGAGATGGTAACTTGAACACAAATATAAGAGTAATTATATTAACATGAAATGACTAAGTGCTTCAGTTTCAAATCAAAGATTATCAGATTAGATTATAAAAATGATATCATCATAAGTCAAAATATGAAGTAAATCTAAATGTAAAAACATATAAAGATTAAAAATAAATTATATAAAGAAGAAATACCATACAAAAAATAGCCAAAAGAAACAAATATAGCTATATGTATGCATGTAAATTGCCTAGTCTTAAAATAAAAAGTAAATACAGCAGGAAAGAAGACATGTACTTAGTCTTCAGCCTTAGAATTTTAGCATGTCCCTTCTAGTAATTAATAGAACATGAAGACAAAGTCAGTAAACATGTAGAAGTCTCAAATACTACATTTAATAAACTCAATCTAATTTGTAATATATAGGACCTTACACTTTCCAACTGACGAATATACATTTTTATGTTTAGCAAATGGACCATATGTCTAGACATAACTACTTCTTGATAAGTTTTGAAAGTTTAAAACTATACAGTCTGTTTTCTCATCAGAGTAGTATTAAGGTTTAAATCAGTAACAAAGTTATGAGATTTTTCCAATATTTAGAAGCTAAGTAATTCTGTAACCCTCACATTTTCAGAAAATCATAAGAATTAAAATTAGAAGTGACTGATAATGACAATGAAACATATTAAACCTTGAGGTTGTAGCTAAAGCAGTACTTACAGAGAAATGTATAAATTTAAATACTTAGAAAAGAAGAAAATCTAAAAAACATTTATTTATTTACTTACTTACTTACCTACTTATTTATTTTAATTCATTATACATGGCAGCAGAATGATTTCAATTTATAGTACACATATAGATTACAAATTTTCATGTCTTTGGTTGTACACAAAGTAGAGTCACACCATTTATATCTTGATACATTTACTTCTGTCTCTTTATACACATCTTACGCTAGTCATGAGGTAGCCCTTCCAAATATATGCTACAAATTTAACAAAATGAATGGATATAAATTTGGTTAAGCTTGGGGACTGGTGTTGTGGCTTAGCAGTGGAGCATTTGCCTCGTATGTATGAGACTCTGGGTTCAATCCTCAGCACCACCTAAAACTAAGTGAATAAAATAAAGGTATTGTGTTCAACTACAACTAAAACCTAAATATTAAAAAAAAATTGGTTAAGCTTCTATATTTAACTACTAACAAGAAGAAATTACAGATAGGGAGAATCTTATTTAATACAATACTATGGAAAAATATTGATAGTGGAAAAGTTTAGTTCCAATAAGCCACTTTCTTTA